>NC_031477.1:3494636-3742136 GCF_000006565.2 Toxoplasma gondii ME49
TGCAATAACAGAGTGAGGCACCAGAAGCGGCCTATCAAGGTGATAGATACGCAAATGCCTTGAACGCTAACTAGTGCAGCGACTTACCCCGTCATGAGCATCACAGAATAGCGAAATGTTGCTGCAGTACTGCCGCAGAAACGAGTATTCCTGCATCAGACGAAGGGAGACTGCCACAAAAAACGCATTGGAAGGCAGCAAATGTTCCCTTTCATTAGCTCACCAATACTGAGATACGTGAATGTCAGTCTCAGTGAATCACTTCATGAAGCCAAGGAACTTGCCCATATAGGATCAGATCATTTCATCGACGTCTTCCACAACAACAAACACTAACATCAACACTAACGGATGCACTGTCTGTGCTGTCTCCTCGTGTTCACCACCACTGGGCGGCCCGTGTCCTTGCTTCCCAAACTCCGCTGCGCTATGCCCCATGATGTCTTACCCGCAAAACGAAATCATCCAAAAAGAATTCTGGGTTCAAGAAGATCAACGAAACCAGTTGCATGCGGTCTTGAAACTGCGTTGGAAGTTTGCCGTCATTTTCTGTGTCCAGTGACTTGCTGAAGGTGCTGGAGCATCCACGCAGGCAAATGCCACAAAACGAATGTTTGAAGAACGGAGTTATGAAGTGTTTTTCAATAGTGTTAGTGACTCTCCGCCATCATGATAAACCGGTGCTGCACAGCCACACCGATCAACCATCGGAAAGGAGACACTCGAATTTTCTCCTCACTCGAATGTGATCTGGGACCTACAATTCTGCCATGCCACGAAGGCTGTTCATTAAGAGCCGAGATCCGAGACTGTGCGCCATGATGTGAATCTGCCTGATGCCTGTAGACACACCAAACGAAACCAGAAACACTGACAACGCCGTCCATCGCATGTTTACCCAAGGGTACACGCTTTCCCCCCACCTAGCCAGAGGAAGTTGGGGAGAGGGGAGATAGAGTCGGAGAACCAGCAGCACCCTGTGTACGTCCCGCTCGTGTCGGCCTCGATCAAAACAAATTTGTTTCCAGCTGTCATTCCAAAGAAGGTTCAAAACAGTAGCCGTACCGTTATCTCGTAAAGAGACGATGAATTCATGAAAGCACTGCTGAATTTTGGGGTTGTTTGCGTTTTCACGGGCTTCAAAAAACTCTGTAAAGTTGCGCCCTGCGGGCCACGTGAAGAGGAATGGCTTGATATAGCTGGGGAAGTTTCCAAAGGAAAGCATTTGCGCCATGATCTGCAACGACTGTACATGGTTCGTGTTGTATCCGTGAATGAAGATAAGCGCCTCAGGAATCCCAGCCACCTCTGCTCGCCGCCAGCCGTCGATATGAAGCTCCGGAGCGCTCTGCAAACACCAGACCATTTGCTAACTTGATATACTATTGAATTATTATTTCCTAGGGTACGCCACGGAGACAGATTATTCTTTTAAATGTTCAGAACCGGGGCAAAGAATAATAAACAACTGAGGTAAATACTTTCACTTTAAGTACAAGTTTTTTCCTAATCCAACTATTAGTATTTGAAGGACAGTTGAAGCTGAAGGAAGTAACGAACTTTGCCAAGTGAAACCTGGAACAGCTTCTGAAATACGTCGTTCAATTCCAGAGACAAATTAACGAGAGTTAGAGGAAATCCAGAGAAGCCGGTTTTCAAGATGCCCGGGTTGGTGCTCGAGCGTAACGATGTTCCACAGATCCTTCTAAAAAAAAAACTCAATTCGACCTCCACACGGCAACTCTTGCTAAAACGCAAACGCGGTTTTGGAATCTCGTCATTGCTACCTGTCAGAACGCACAAATAAAACTTGACGTCAGGGACCGTCCCGAGGCGACGGACAGTGTCAGCACAGCCGAGTTCCGCGCAGCAGTCGAATCTTGAAACGCTTACGGTCATCCAGTTGAAACCTTTCATGGGATCGTCATCCGGAGCCAAAGGGTCATTCGGGGAGAAGGAAACACCATGCTTCAGAGTTTTCGCCATTATGGAATGCGTGCTCGGTGTGTTGCTCAGAGGCTTCGACCCCGACCCTCGCGCGTTTTGTGTTTTCCGGTTTGCGTTATTCCGAATTCGCACAACCAGGCGCTTTGATTCTCCATCGTACGTTTGACGCCGGATTCGCGGCCTCTCGTAGAAGAAATCCCCGACAACAGTGTTGCGCAGACCCCCCTTTCCTGCCTTTCGCTTGATCATCATCTCCGGACCGTGCAGCGCAAGACCGAACCTACGAACAGACCAGTTCAGGGACTCGCTCAAGAAAGTGAACAGTTGGTTGTAAATTTACATCTGTCTACATATTGTCCATATAGAAAATACAAAGTTGTGAATAAGAAGGTATGCAGTGACTCATGGGACTTCGAGTTCCTGCATGTATGAACAAAGATATACAGGTGCATGCATGTGTGCGTGTATGTAGAGATAGATTTAGAGAGATGTAGATTTCGGATGGACGTGTATGCGTTTCAGGTTCTCAAAAAAAAAATCAACTCACGATTCCACATCCCCTGTCTTCCCCTACACCGGAAAACGAACAAAAAAATCACAGCTTCACGTTCGTTTCTCTACCTGTTGATACGAGCGACACATGTAATCCATACATATCATGCCTACAACAACCAATGTGGAATAACCTTGATGCGGTATGACATTGAACGCCAACGTTTTTAGCTGTCTCAAGAATACTAGCGGGTTCTCCGAGGCTACACCAAGTCTGAAACCCGTCTTCCGACGTTCCTTGTGACACTGAAGAAAAGCAGGAGTCTCCGTCCTCAAGGGTGAATCCTTTTCAGGAAATCATCGACACATTTACACACTCATTTCCTGACTTCTTCACGGAGGAATCAACACGTTATCACTGCAAAAAGTGTTGAAAGATCAACGACGCACACACATGGGAGAATTTGGACGGAAAGAACAAACACAATCAATTTCTGTCTGTGATACCTTGTTTTTTATCGGCGTGACCTAAAGTTTAATTCATCTGGCAATTTCGATCTCCCCGGTCGCAATGAAACGTACGTCTGTCTCTTTTTCCGCCCGCACAGTACAACTAAAATGACGCGGTTTACAAATCGCGATCACGTTGTTTTCAGTTCTAGGGGGACCCCCCTGAATATATTTCCAGCTTAACACAGAGACAAGAGGGTTTTGAACCTCCATCATGATACCAAATGCAGGCGTCTCCCTTGAAGCGACAAAAACCGACATAATCGCCCTTCCACTGACTCCATTTCGATCTCGAATTGTCGACGAAGTAAAACATTCGGGTATTCAAAGCGCGACTCTCAGGAATCCTATTCGGAAAGAAAGACTGCCACAGATACGAATGAATCCCTGGCTCTGGACAGAATGACTTTGAATAACGTGTAGTATGCGGGAAAATAAAGAAACGTACTTTTTTCGAAAACAGAACCCGAAAAAGGAGCTGCACGCGTCATTCAGAAATTGTAACTTACCGCTGGTGGAAGCCCCGGGCGCGCAGCTGCGACTCTGACATTTGTCGAGTTTTCTGTTTGTCACGGGGCCCTCTGATGTCTGAAAGCAGCTCGTCGTCTCGAGGATTTCCTGCATTATCTGAATCAGAGGCTGCATGCTGCGGCAGCAGTCTCGGCTTTGCCGCCTCCACGGTTCCGAGTGGAAGCACTGCTGACACCGGCACCCAGCCTGCGATGTAGAGACCTGAGCACGCAGACCCCACCAGCAAAACGGACGTTCTACGAGCCTCAGTCACTACAGGAGCAGCTAGTACATCAGAGAGTCGCGACAACTGTTTTTGGCCAAGACAAGGCCGCGAGAACCATGACACATACGCGCGAAACTCCGTCCCTGTAAATCTCCTCGAGGGTGGCTCGTGGAATCCTATCGAGGAGACTTTTGTTAAACTCTCAGAAGGCGAACGCGTTGTGAAGCTCCCGCATGAAGCCTCCAGCCTGTGTGCGACATCCGTTTTCATCGCCCAAGTCCGTGCCTCCTTGTCTACGCTCTTCCAGTCAACTCACCGTCGGCCTCACTCGCTGATGTTTCGTCTCCATCTCATAGAAGCATTCAAGGTGACCCACGTGCATGCAGTGTGCGTGGCCGTCAACGTATAAAAAGTGAAAAAGAGACGCACCCCGTTGGTGTTCTGTCTTTCGAAGGGACTTCATTTTCCTGCATGCAATGGCTTTTGGGTCGGCTCTGTCTCAAACTTACCTCGCTCTGGGTCGACTGTGATGTGGAGCTCCGTTGTGAATAGCAACCCGAAGTTGGGGAGCTGAGACAAGCGCACAGAAACTCGCGTTCTTTCTGGGTGTTTGCTTCAAGCCGAAACCTCTCTCATGGAAGACGCAGTACGATTTTTTTCGATAAAAAACTGAAAACTTCAACTGGAGAGCTCTTGAGGAGGCAGGGCGTGCGACTCAGACACACAAGTGCACTCGAATCCGCCTTGACGGAGCACAGACTTAACCCTGGCAATCGTTGTTCCCCCCTCCGCCTTTTGCACAACCGAGAAAAGGGCAAGGAAGTCTGAGGCTCAAAAAACACCGGCGAAATTCACGGCGCATGCAGTCGTATTTTCGGTCCTTACATGAGGCACCATTCGGCTAAGGCACAGACGCTGACATTCCTTGAAGAAGGCCTCCCGCGTGTCACTGTCGAAGCCCTCTGATCTCCGTTTGAAGAACAGATGGGCACGCTGGATGACCGAGCCCCGCATTCTCTGCAGACGGCCGCCGATATCGGCAATGACTGCATGCGCAGAGGGAAACTCAACTCAGCACTTTCACTTGAGAGAAACCCGCTTCCAACGGCCTCGTCAGCCACATCACACCGGCAGAGTAGGGTGCGTAAACCCCAGCTCTGAGTTCTCTGAATCTACGCGCAATCAGATGCGAGGATGAAACCGCTCGTGCTGGGGTACATGATTCTGATCCTTTTCGTTCATGTAATTTTACCGCAGGTTTAAGCAAAGAACTACTGAAAGGGGCAATATCCTTCAGAAAGAGGTGCGTCTTGTCGATCAATCGAACCCGGGCATCTAGTCCCATTTGCTACTTCAACTCTCGGCCTCAAATCCTAGAAATGTTCTGTTCACAAATATTTGTCCCAGCAGTTATGGTTATTTATAAAAGAGTAAAGAGACAGTTGGCAGCGCTGGTTTTCAAGATTCTACGGCGTTAAGGTTATTCCATGTCGGTTATGTTCTCTGCGTACAAAAGTCGCCCCAGATCCTCAAGAGCTGTTAACGGCTTTTCCGTGACTCTATATGAAAGAAAAAGCCTGATGTTACCACCACCAATACACCATATACAGTCCCAGCAGGAGACGTTACACTCCAAAATAGTTACTATCTCTGTTTCCTGAAAAAGCAACAGTAAGAAAAACTCACTGTCGTCGCTGCCGCGACCTAATTCTCCGTAAGACCTGGAGGGTAAATTGTCGTTGCCAACACTCTCCAGCGATCGCGTGTGTTGTGGAGCGCTGTACACAGAGTAGATTGAAAGAGATCCAACGAGTGTTGGAGACAGAAACAAAAGAAAAGAGCACTCAGACGCTTCCCTACTCCACGCATGCAATACCACTCAGACCACAACCGAAGCTAGATTCCAGGGTTCTACGCACTCTAAAATGCGACTCCTAGGTTTCTCGAAACTACCGTTTTGAAAAGTCGAAATTCACGGGGTGCTCGCATCTTGCGTAAACGCTGAGTTTCGGGTGACGCAGGCATGCAGAATCTATCAGACCACAAACGAAGCGAGACTCCAAGTTCCGCCAATTGTGAAGTGGGATTCCTACGTTCCGCTGTAACTGATCAAACATGGCCTACGCCCTGACCACAGAGTGCTAAGCGGGGGTCCAGTTCCGTCAATCCTCTAGGCGGAGACTGACCTGGGTACACCTAAGGCACGCGATTCGTGGGTGTAGCTGAAGTTGGAGAGCCGGGCGACGGCAGCACCTTTGTTGTCGTTGGCAACTGCTTCGTCGAGACCATGACGATACCATACACTCCCGAGCTCAGACTGTTCCTTCGCCCTCAGGGGGTAGAGTGTGACTCGCGGAAAAGTCCGGAAAAATGCGCCGCTGACGCAACACTCGGCGTCTCCGATGCCTGAAGAAACGCACGCACGGTCGCGCAGGGTGGACATGGGGAAACAAAGCGACCCTGCACGGCATTTTCGACCAGACTACGGACCTCGCGATTCACGAAAAAATCCTTTCAGCGACACCAATGAATCCCAGAGTGCCCTGACTATCCATCTACCAGTGGTGTGTGGTGGTCAGGGAGTTCTGTTCGTACACGCATTGTCGGTCTCACTACTATGCTCATACTACACACTAAGACTTGGAGCTGATCCTTAAGGCCCAGGATGCTGAATTCCAACACGTTTAGCTGTCTTGAGCAATCACACTCCCCGACTGTTGGCTCAACGAATTATGAAGGATTGAAACGATTCTTGGAAAGAACACACTTTAACGAAATATTTAGTATGTTGCAAGAAGCCATGATGAGTTATATTCTTATAAAAATGATATTAAACAACTCCAAACGGCTTGCTCGACTTTCTCACTCGCTTAGCCACTGAGGCTGTTCCAGGAGAAACGCTACGAGAGTGAGTCTGCAAGGGCTAGCGACAGAGGCATCTCGAGGGGAAATAGAAATCACGACGGAAAATGCACTTGAAGAAAGTCTATTTAAAATCCAAAACGGAAGGTGAGGGGCCGACACGGAAAGTCAGAGTCGAGTCAATGTCGGCACACTGCAGCTTCTGTCAGGGCTGAAGGATATATATATATATATATATATATATATATATATTGTGAATACAGAACGAAGCGTAGACCGTTGCCTTCTGGGATTCTTCTTGATAAGAATGCAGGCCTCGCCATGGAGTGAGACAGAGTCGGAATGTTAGATGCAGAGAAAAAAGCGTTTGGGGATGTCGAGCGACAAAGCGAGGACACAAAATCCATGAAAAAACCTACCGAGTTGCATTTCGGGTCGAAGGGGTCCTTTGGTGACTTTGCACCAACCAATGCGAATGCACATGAAACCTGACCCTGTGCCAAACTCGCGGCTCTTGAAGGGGCCAACGGGAATCCCTGAAAAAGCAAATGATAAAGGCGTTCTGTGCCGAGGCGACATGGCAACCGGGCTCGACAGCACGCTCTACAGTTACCGGAAAACTCTGTACCTCTGAGCAAATGAAAGAGAGCACGTCACTGGGTGCTGAAGCCAGTGCTCTGCACTGGGCATTGAAACGCATCAAAAAATCAACTTTGGATGTTCCTCGCCACCAAAGAATCTTCATGAACGCCGCGCTTCTCGGGTAGCGGCCGGAAGACGTCCGCAACATTTCTATTCCTACTCGGTCGCCAACTGGAAGGAAAGATCTATTTTCTTTCGAGGACTACAGTACTCAACTCTCCACGGAAATCCTTCTTTAGAAACGAGTTCTGAGATTCTAGCACCAATGTTGAGGCTGCGCCACTTTCGATAACGGCGCCAGCAGACACTTAGCCTGATGCTGTAGAGCGGATCTTGAGCCCTCTGTTTTGCTTCGCTTTCCTTCCACTTGTCTTCTACCTGAGAACCGTGAGGAAAGGCGGGAGAACCCCCTTTTCAGCACGAAACAGCCGTCAAGTCAGAAGAAACGGAAGTGCGAAGAATACCTCCCTGTAAAGAGCACTCTTTTACTGTCGAGAACACTTTGCACTGAGACCGTGTTCCTGCAGAAAACACATACCGTGGTCCCAGTATCCAACGATGGATTCTCCGTGGTAGGCCTCGGATCTCCAGCGTCCGAATCCATGTGGTAGACCTCTTGAGTCAACTTGCCCCACGTAGAATACAACGGAAACAGACGGCTTGAGACTCGCAGGGAGAAAACGACTTGGAACTGCCCACGTCAACAGGCGCCGCAGCCAGTCCATGAAAGAAAAGCCGTGGACCTCGATGTACTCTCCGTCTGCGTTGATCACCCGGCCGTCTGCCAGATCTGTGAAGAAAAAACCGAAGCACGCAGCCTCAAACGAGGTATTTGAGTTTTGGTAAACTGTGCGTCACTCGGGAACCTCGGGTCGTAAACATGAGATGCATGGGAAGACTGCGCATCAACTTTGCCTTATTGAATGTTACATGTGGTGTCAGATTGGGCGTGGTGCATCGAATAAAACTACGCGCTCCTCCAAAGCTGAGGGCATACAAAGCACGCTGCGTTTCCAGAAGGCGAGGTCCATTCGAGAAACCAACGCTTTTGTACAAAAGCTGTACGAATACGATGAATACGATATTTACTGTGGCCGTTTTTGCTGCCGATCGATATCCAGTGAAGAGTTTAAAGGAAGTGCGGCTTAATTTTTGTGTTTCCTTGGCTCGTCAACAAAACGCGCCTGCACGAATTCCGCACGCAGGTCGAAGGTGATGTATGCGACATCCCGTCGATAGATGAGATCCCACACACGTAGTGCCTGAACTAAATTGCTTTTTATTTCAGAGACATGTATGACAGTTTCCGACCCTGATCATTCACAGCCATGTACGTGACATCTCAAGTTTAGAATTGCAACTGCGATAGGAAGATGTTATTCTGAGCAACGGATTTTACCGCCACACGACCGCCGACGTGAAGATGTGTGGCTCACTCACCACCCACTCCGTGTTTGCGGATGTATGCATACAAGTACACCTCCCTAGAAAAAGGCAGTTTACTTAGACCTAACAATCGTACTTTACAGAATGTAGCACGGAGTCTAGCTTCACTTGCCATCTGGCTGGGACTGCACACCTAAATTTACATATATGTATATATATATATATATATATATATATATATGCTTGCATACAGCGTAGTGATCAATGCTGTTTGTTCAGTGCACCAGTGAATAGCAAACCTACTGAATCATCCCGGCAGTTTCTCTCGTCACCTCCGGTTAGTGTGTACAAAGACGCAGAGCCATGCGCAAACTGAGTCAGAAGCTCTTCTGTGTGGAATTCCAGAACTCGCCCGAGGACGCGACTTCCTCATCAGCTGCCGGAGTGTCCGTACACCGTCGAGATTCAAGCGTCGTCCACCGTACCTCTCTCGGAATGATGGTGAGTGTTGAGAGCCTTTTCGATGGGTTGGGGGATTTGCAGTTGAACTTTTTGTTTCTTGACGATGTTCCAGAGCTTGACGGAGTGGTTCTGGAACCAGTACGCGTGGAGTCTGCCCCAGAAGAGGCAGTTGAACATGCTGCAGATGAACATGAGCAACTGCAGCTGGGTGAAGATGCCGTTGAAGAGGACCATCCCGTTCAGTTGGAGAGAGTCAACGTAGAGGACAGTCGTGCAGATGGCGTCGCCACGCGCAGACTCTCGAATTTGTATAGATGGAGCCAAGATCAGAAGCACAGCGCAGGCGAGTTTGGACAGCCTGACCGACCACATAAGCATGAGAGGCCCCGCGAACTTGAGCGCCAGGATGGCCGTGAGCGCGAGCGAGCAGAAGAAGTAGACGCAAACGCGTCCAACCGTCTTGTTCAAATCGACGAAGCTGCGTCGGTGGGTGTTGGACTCCGGGTCTGTGTGGCAGGTCATGAGCGCGACAGTGATGACAAGAAACTGGCATCCGAGAATCCACCAGATGCAGGCACTCGCGGTCGTGGTGCCGAACACGCCGTGGTGTCTACGGACGTATTCGCGGAACTTCATGTACGTCAGCGTCTCCTCGAACGAACCGAGCGGCTGTTTCACACAGCGCACTGAGCCTAGTTGCTGGATGCTGCTGATGGCATCGCTGACGCTGTCGCTCCTGACCGAGACCTGCCCGGTGCCGTCTTCGTCCTCCGGCCTCGGTCTTCCAGACCTTTCTTCCTTCACCTTGTCGCACGGATCTGACAAATCCCTAAAGTCGTCCAGCTTGCTGTTCGCAGGGATCAATGACCGCGGATCACCGACCGGTTCCCTTCCCTCTGCCTCGCCAAACTCCTTGAGAGTTCGCGAGTCTCTCAACTGGAGGCCGCTAGAACTCCCTGTCTCTCGACCACCATGGTTTTTAAAAGTACCCCTTTGCTCTTCCGAAACTCGACTCGGAGCCACAAGCTCTGAGGGAGAAAGTTCTTCAAAAGACCGCGAGCGCTCGGCGGCTGTCCCATCCGGCTTGCCTGCAGCGCTCGACGGCGTCAATGCGCCCGTCGGAGCGGAACTGCTCCCTGGAGTATGTTGCGGGAGCTCGACAAGGAGACTGTCGTTCTGACTGGCTGAATGCGCAAACCGCAGGCGACGAGCATCTGTCGATCGCTGGTCAGGAGCTGGGGATGCCTCTGGTGCCGCAGGTACACCTAACGCAGATGCTTCCGTTTCTCTGTCTACGGTCCCTGGCACGCTTTCGCTGGCGTTCCATTGTTCACCGACGAGAGAAGCTGACAGCAAAGGCACTGACACAAACTCGGGGCTGCCGGTTCGTAGGACCCACTGTTGTTCTTTGGAATGGCCGGAGTTAGGGTCGCAAGTGGGATCTTCCGGTTCAGAGTGCGGATGTGAACAACCTGGAACACCCGCGTCTTTCTCTTCTTCGATGGAGTCAACAAGAGGAGTTCGGTGGTGCGAAACCACGCGAACACCTGAAAACCGAGGCGCCATGCTCATGGTGGCAGCTGAAACTTCGCGTGTACAGACAGGTTGGAAAGACGACCAAAATGCTTTGGTAGGCAGTCATAAAGGGCTTGTTGCGATCCGGAACTCGCCCGAAAAAAAACCGGTACGACAAGTCCGGAGCAAAGCCAATGTGGAACTGTGGCAGAACTGCAAACGATGGAGTGCGCAACAAAGTTTGGACGCACAAGTGGAAGAAAAACGTGGAGATAAAGCATGAACATGCATATTCACATGCGCAGCGAATCCCGGTGCCACAGGTCGAGGAACATCGAAGACGTAAAGACTCGCGACACGGCCCCAGATGAAATGCCTGACAGCCGTCGAACATTGAAACCCAGGTCTTTTAGCTGGGGTAAGCAGCGGCAGCCAGAAAAGGGAAGAAAAAGACTGTCGCTCTTCAAGATTCCGAGAGTGCGGTTAAGTCTGAACGATGCGAGTGGTTCTAACGTTGAAGACAGAGATGAGACTTGGACTCTGTCATATTTTTAGCGCAAACCTCAGGCAGCAAGTTGTAGTGAGCAGGAGTTCCTGAACGCAGCTACGACCAGCTTGACAAGTACCAGTGAAAGTGAAGTTTGCTTAAACAATCAGACGATTAAGCATGCATACTATGTGAACACCGGTTCGGATGTGTGTAGCGGCCTCGCTGAACACACCTACCTTTCCGTATCTACAAGCATCAAACTTCAGGGACGCGATGGGACATTCGGTATGAGTTGGAACATACGTTTAGGCAAAGCAGAAATACACAAGAAGAATGTGCATCCGCGGAGAGTTCGTAACGCAGAACGCGGGTTGGCCAAGGGTAGAAACTTTAGCCGCAAGCGCTCAGTTGGAAGTCGGGCCGCTGCAGTCCTGGAGCTGAGGTGTACGGGAAAGCTCCACCTAAGAGATAGACAACATCATTGAAAGAAAAGGCACCTCAGTGGCAGAATTGCCCGGGGTAAACATTTAGAGAAGACAACTTACCAAACCACAGGAAAAAGGAGAATAAAAACTCACTGGGAAGTCTGTGCACGCTGGTCTGCAGCTCACTCGATTAGGTTTGAGGCGCTGGCCGCATCAACTGAAGACCAGCAACACGGTCCCTGTCGCAGAAAGAAAGAACCAGAACACTAGCAGTGGGATTCCCACACAAGGGAAAATGGGAATGGAAACTTATGTGGCATCGTAGTCCATCCATTAGCGCTTTCTTTCGTACGGAGTGGCTTCGTCTCCCCAGCGAAGAAACATCCGGCTCAATGCCACGCCGTCGACCCCGTCCTCTCCACTAACAGCTGGCAAAGACTATGTCTTCTGTTTGGCGGCAAACAGTGTCTAGCTGCGTAAAAATAAACCGCTGAGGAATCGCTCCACAATTACTGCATTTTTAACAGTTGGAGGAGGGGATGTACACCCGTTCCACGAACGAAGGCCTAGCTTCTCATCTTGTCGCATTTCCTTCCGCTACACAGCGATTAGCGGAAATGACGACAGAAATCCAGATCCAACCTCTTCTGTGTCATCTTTCAGATTTGTCACCAGAGAACTTCGACGAAAAACCCGGTTAGATGTTTTAGAATATCTGTTAGATATGAAGAATCTAAAGAGCCAGTGGCCATGACTTCCTCGTTTAAAAGCACAAAACGTCTGAGGTGGGATCCTTGAAAGACAACTGGGTTGTCGGCGGCGATCAGGTGTTTCTCCAAAGCAAGCCGGTTGTATAACAATTCAGGAGGTAGTGTGTGTGTTATATATTCAGGAAATTCGAGATTGGGAGTACTCATGATACGGGTATCAGACAAAGTCATGGGGTTTTCCGATTCTCTCACTGTCCGCGGCTCCACATAAATGCGGTACTCTTTGAACCGATATTCAGAACAGTTTGAAAACTGATATCCAATCTCAAGTATCTTATAAAATGATCACAGCAACTAATCGGAGCCCGATGGCTCGCGTAACGTTTGTTAATATCTTGTTACTACCTTCCACCAGCGTCAAAAGCCACGCTGCGCGCTTGAAGGCGCACATCAATAAGTCGGCCTTCCCTAAAGAGGGGAAAATTCTGGGCGTGTGTTCCTTAATTAGCGAAGTAACACATCACCCACACAATGCTAGAAGATCTTAAGAGCCGGGGAACAAATTGTCTGCAAATGTTCTCAACCCCGCCACATACTACACCTGACGGCAAATGACCGCTCCTAACTGAATTTAGTTATATGGCGAGGGAGTTTCTTTTGGGTTGGACGTCGTGAGAACCGCTGTCAGTCGCGAAAGCTTCAAAGTCGTCCTCATCGCTTGTCGAGTTCCCTTCAAGTCAAAAACAAGTGCTCCCAATTGACCAACGAAATTTGCAATCAGTTCTCGGATTCGTCCTCCGTCAGGGGTGTCGCAACAAACATCTCGAGTTACTGTGATAGACAGAGTGTTCGACACGCTGCAGACGAACAGTGAACGTTTTTATCACTGAAAGAGGCAGAGTCTTCAGTTAATTAGCGAAATCTGGCATACACCAAAAGCTTCCAGAATCGCTTAACCTGATGTACACGCTTCGGGGAAGGGTTTTCACCGTAAAAAGATACCCCATTAGCTGGCGATCGCGTCTCTTGAGGAACTTCAAAAAACCAACGCCTTTTCCTTTTCGGCCAAGCGTCGTTTCTCCCGCAATAGTGCCTCTCGTTTCGCTATGGCAGCGCGTTTCTTTTCCTCCATGACACGTAGCGCATCTTCTGTGAGGTCGCTCGAGACGGACCGAGCAGGCTCCTGCAATTTCAAAACTCCTCAGAAAGTTATGCATTTCAGTCGCTTATCTTCACACCCTGTTTCTAGGCACCGGATATCAATTCGCAGAGGCATGCAGTACCAATCAGATAACTACTGAAGCTAGACACCAAGTTTTTTTAACATTATAGAATGAGAGCCCCAGGTGCTTGTGATCTTTACCGAACGTGGTCTAGGCAGCAAACATAGAACACTTGAACAAACGGCGTGTTAAACTATTAAGATGACTAAGTGACGCTAGACTCCCCATTACATGTTATTATGCAATACTAGGTCTCTTTTTCACCGCAGAACAGCAGCCACTTTTGTCGCGCTAACAAGAACGTTTCAAAAGCTCCCTATCGCATGTTCAACTACGCTTTCGACGAAAAAAATACAAGACTAGTTTCCACGGACAAAAAAGTACACGATCGTTGATGAAATGTATGCACATAGAAGTCCGTGCATAATTCCGTGGTGCCGAGCGACCGCCTTTTTAAGGGATTACCCACCGAACGGCAAGGTGGAACAGTCCTTAAAAGGGAAACATTTCCATCATGGCATTCAAGGAACGGTGACCTTCTGGTGTATCTGAGTGTCAGACGCAGCCTCCTTGCGCTCCCGTAAAGTGCGACTTCTAGAATTCTTCGTTTTTTCTCTTTCCATTGTTTCCGCCATTCACAACCCAGCGGCCCTTCACCAGGAGAGGCAACACTACACGGTTCACATAATCCGGATGCTGAATCTCGAGCTTCTCTGTATCCTTTTGGACTCCAACTAAAAACACGTTACTGTGCGGGAGACAACGGTGCGGTTTCTTACCTGCGTTGTACGTGATTCTTCCTTCCGGTGGGGGGTTTCCGGTTGTTTGTTTTCATCTTGTCGCACTTTCCCGGCATCTGCATCAGGCCATCCCGAAGACATTTGACAGCACAGGCGTTGCGGTGGCCGGCGATATCTGTAGGGAGCTGGGTGCACGGCTTTTCCCTCGACTTTAGCTTTGTCATTCCTCTCCTGTCCCAGAGACTCTTTGAGAGGAACAACCCAAACTCACACAGAGTTTTAGTTGGCCAACAACAGCCACGAGTCGAGCGCTGCACGCGATGAGAAGGCCTCGCTCCAGCTCTCCGCTGACGATGTGCATCTCAACACCATGCCAGCAACAAACAGGGTTATACAATCCAGGAGCCATTCTCGTCAAAGAAGTGAAACAGACCAGTATGTGTTGTCGCTCGGCTTGAAGCGGCCGGAGAATCATCATTTTTGCCATCAGAATTATTTTATAAAGCATGGGTGTACATGAGTGCTGGTACGCTGGGAGAAACCTAATAGCCAGAACTCGTTTCAAAGAAAAGTGATGTTCAGCGGAAAGCGAGCGTCTACCATCTGCAACCGAATATGACCTTGGCTGCACAAATGAGCGCAGTCCCTGTACGGTTTTTACCTAGAGGCTCTGCAGTACGTAGGATACTGAATTTAATTTCAGAAACAAACAACCAAGTTATTCCACGTCTCTCAGCTACGGAGGCAGTAGGACCGCGATTCCTGCAAAGCCTAAGCTCTTTAAACGGCAGGTGCCTCCAAATCCATCTCGGAGCTGTACCTGCGGGAGAATGGCCTTCCGGTTCCTCGAACGGAGAGCTGGAGTTCGCCTTTGCGTTCTCCGTTTGAGGTGACCCAGAGAAAGTTGTATCGCCGTACAGATCGTCCATATTTTCCTCCACGTGCGTTTGGTGTGCGATTTTCTGAAGTACGCTGTGAGGCGGCTCCGGGCAGCCGGCGTCGATCCACTGTTTGTACACTCCGGCTTTGTGTTTCTGCAGCAGCAGTGGCCTGTAGCCAATCCAGGTGGGCGCCTTCCAACTGAACTGGTCTAGGCGTTGAGCCATCCGGTCAAGACTCTCGTTGTAGGGGTACAAGTCCGACAGTTGGTCTCCCATCGACTTAAGGAGCAAGTTTAAATCGAGACGCAAATCTCTGCATCTTCTTGCCTTCAAACACGCGAGGCGTTTCGACTTCAACTCCAGCTGAACAGCCAGTGCTCTGAGAGAGGGCTCCTCCGGCGTCACCTCAGTGTTTGCGCGCGGTTCGGAGCCCTCTGACCTGCGCCTCTTCTCAGCCACCACATTTCTCAGCTCGCAGACTTCTCTCTCCAACTCGGCAATTTGTTTTTTTCGGTGAAACCCGTGATTGATAGTCCCGAATTTCCTCTCTTGTGTCCGCAGAAAGTTCAGCCGACAATACAGGTCGAAGAAACCGTCCTTTTCCACGCCACCCTTCTCGCCAGAATCCCCAGGCATGTAGAACGTGTCGAGATTCATTGGTGGCTGACGCCTCTGCGTTGGCTTCACAGCAGCGGCTGTCTGCTCAGACGCTAACGGGTCTTCAACAGCATCTGCGTCATCGTCGGACCCTGAGAACAAACAGAAAGGTGCGTAACTTGCAACAGAAAACGAGTGACGCAAAGAATACGATCCTGCAACGATAAACATGAAGAGGGGTCATGAGCATATCTTTCTCGCGAGCTTTTTACGAGGGGCGGTAACAAACAAGCATCGAGGGCGGTTCGTGTAAAGCCGCGGTTGAGAGAAGCTGTGACTGAAGGGAAACCAGATATCTCTTCAAGGAAATCTGTAGTATCTTCGAGTTGTAAAAAAATGCAAAGCAATAGAAACTGCGTTCTGATGGTCAGCTCTTTCCATTGTTAACACCACAGAACGAGGCGCTGCGGCGGTGAAGCTTCGAGTCGCACAGACAGTGTGTCGGCCAGGCTACTCGGGTGTTCACAGGAAGAAGAAAGGATCATTAAATCATGCCGTTACGCATGTGCACTATTCCACTCCTCATAAAGCTTCTTTCGAGAACCCCTCGAAAACGAAAACCACCAATTTTTTCCTCGTTTCTGAAACGCTGGTCACTGTGTGAGCTTGAGCAATCACGGTCTGTGTTGCCGAGAGTCTGGCATTATGTAGCGGGACCGGTGCTAAACGTTCAGACGGCGAAACGCATAGCGCCTCCTCTTGTTTTGGTGACCGAAGTTCTGTCACATATCTGGGCAGAACAGCTTGAAAGCAACCGGCTTACAGCGCCTTCGAGCACTCTCTTCATCCCCGGTGGGTGAGGCGTCTGTAGCACGCAGAGTCTGACGGTCAACTTCTTCATTTTCGTTTTGGTCTTGGGGCGGCGGAGAGGTTGGCTCTTCTGTTTCGCGAAAAAAAAGGCGGCTTGATTGCGACGGACTTGAGCCCGGTGAGTCTGGAAGCCGCTTGCGCCGGTCGGCGGACGAAGCGGGTGACGAATCCATGGCAGACCACAAGAAGCAGCTCCTGTACGACTTGGCACGCTGGGTGAGAATGTGGTGAGGAAGAAACAACGAGAAAAGGGAGATTTGCAGCTGCGAGGAAACCGTGTACAAGACAAGAAGCGAGTATTTGGAAACTGCCAGCGTGGTGGGGGGCACTTTGAACACGCATGCAGACAAAAGCGGGCCGTGCATGTGGTTTACAAGATAAGACCTGGCCGCTGCAGATTGCCGAAACAGAAGGTTGGTCGAGAAGACTCTCGTGGTAAGCAAGGACTTTCTGAATTTGAGAGAGTCTCGGCCGTCAGCGCTCAAGTCTCCTGCACATCCAGACAAGACAGTGAGCAGGTTTCGTCGCGCGGCACGGGATAGACACCACCCATCCCAACCCCACTTTTTGCGAGGTAATTTGAGCATCGAGTTGCACATGCGCATCTACTTTACGCATCTAGAAATCCAGGTATCGATACTTTATCACTGTGTGTTTCAGATGTCAGCCTGTCTGCGGCAAGATCTTTTTTGTGCCATGCTTAGGAAGAGAGAACGACAACAGGTGAGAAGCAGCACCTCTAAAACCAGGGTGTTTGTATGAGTCACGTCCGAACGTTGTTTTTTCTCGGCGATGCCGTTGGTATGTCCGGAGTGCAATGAGATATTGTGGTTCTGTGTTTCGTGGGCAAGATTCCTTTTCTTGCAGCGTGACCCTCGTGCTTGTTCGTATCCGTCGGATTTAACGGCGGCAGCGGCACTTAACTGGATACGCTAGCCCCGCACAGCAGTCTGTTGACTCAAGTCTCCCTTGGGTAGAGACGCAGCTGCCTGAAACCCACGCTTTTTTGGATTTACAAAGCCAGAACCGCCGACTCCACGGCTCGCACTGCAACTGGGCCAAAAAAATGAGTTGCTTCCGACCTATGACTGCAGGAGATCTTTTCAGATTCAACGCCGTCAATCTGGATGGGTTCACTGAGACGTTTCTCCAAAGCTTTTATCTCCGCTACCTCTCCAACTGGCCCGAGCTGTGCATTGTCGCTGACGCACCAGATGGAACTGTGGCCGGGTACATTATAGGTGAGAAAAGGCAAGCGCCTTTAGGCTGAATGGGTAGCAAGGTGTAAGATAGTAGCTACTTTTCCATGTAAGGTCTCTGGTGCATGTGGAATAACACTTCGAATCGTAATCAAGATTATCCACTTCCTCAGCCCTTCGGATGTCACAGCGCACGAAATGAACTAAATTCTACTACGCATTCCAGCGTCTGTTTCCAGCCTTCACAGTTTTAGACACCTAAATCTCATCAGCAAAAAGACTCAATCCCTGAGCACAGCCGTTCTTTTGCTCTACTTGTTGACAAGTGTTGACTGCTCATTTGTACTCCCGACATCCACTCCATAACGCGCACCAACCCAGGCGTAAAAAGTGTTCATTGGGCTAGTGACATTTGTACATCAGATAATTACAGGTATCAAGCGATCGTCTAGATGTATACTTCCGAAACATCTTGGGCATTTGCTAGCCTTTAACATCTAGCCAAGATGCATTTATCTATCGCACTTTCGGTCTATATGCATATATGTGTTGGATGCTAACGTCCTTGTCACACTGTGACTTATTCAGCCAGCGTGGGATCATAGAAGTAATACGTGTAAGATTGAGCGTGGATTGTCGAATGAAGCAATGTGCTCTAACGCTTGTCTGAGTCTCGAACCTGCCTTCTCTACTATACGCAGATAGAAGTCCATCTTTGCGGTTCATTCACACAGATGGAAATAATTAGTCCTTGGATGATGTGCTCCCAAATCGCGGTTACTCGTAGGTTTCCCTGAGTTGTGAAGTAATTAGGAGTTGGCGGTGCTTGTGTTGCATGCAGGCAAGGTCGAGGGAAAAGGTATGGACTGGCACGGCCATGTAACTGCCCTTTCAGTGGCGCCCGAGTTCCGCAAGTGCGGTCTTGCGCGCAAGTTGATGTCTTTTTTGGAAGACATTTCGGAGAAAAAGTTCAAGTGTTATTATGTTGATCTCTATGTCCGCGTGTCGAACAGAGTGGCCGTGAACTTCTACAGGGATCTCGGCTACCGTGTGTGGAAAACAGAGAAAGGCTACTACTCTGGACAAGAAGATGCGCTGGATATGCGCAAACCTCTCTCCCACGACACGGATGTGCTGTGTCTTAAAGGTGCCGAAGAGCCGCTCTGATGTCTTGCGCTTCATCCTTGTGGGTCTTTTCCAGACTTTTTCAGTAATATCTCAAGCTGGATGATGCGGAGTGTACACGCTACTGACTCAGTGTGACGCTGTATGTGTTGCGCAAAGGGAAGAAATGCCTCGCCACTGGTGGTCCATTCGCGTCAGGCAAAAAACAGCCAAATATCCGAATACTTGAACGCACAGCCAGTCGAATTATCTTCAGTGTGTCAGGCCTCTACACAGCAGCTGGAAAATCTTCGGATTCCGGCAGCAACCCAATAGTTTGATGTGTTTAAGGGCGTTCAGCCCTTGAACCAACGAAGTGAAAACCACGCAGTGTAGCCGTTTCAGAGCCTTGTGCATATACGGTAACTTCTGTGTTTTAAGGGGGTATCCGTACTTTCCTATATATATATATATAAATGTATACACGTATACATATATATATATATATACATATGTATATATCAATATATGAAATGAACAGAACTGTCAGTCTCTACAGTTTTGATAGGCCTATAAAAAAAGAACCAACCTAGTTCAGATGACCTTGTAGCACAAGTCATTTTGGCGCCTTGTGGCAATTTCTAATGGTTTATTATGCGCCCTTAGCATGGAACTATGAGATATCCTACACAGCCGCAGGCTTGAGTAGGGAAAGGACCGCTGTTATTTGGACATGCCTCCAAAGTTTGGTGACGCAATATCGTTTACGCTCCCGCGACGAAAAAGACGCCACAAAAAAGTTAGAGTTTTTAGGAAGCGCGAAAAAAAACACAAAAACGACATAGAGACACCAGGCGATGTAAAGACAAGCCATTGCCGTGTCCATCGAATGACGGTCCTACTGCATTTGGAAGTGTCTTCGTTCCCCAGTGCCGACAAAAATCACTTATTCTTTCGGTAGCCGAAGCTACACGGGCATGCGAGGAGGAGAATGTGAGCTTCCCTTTGTCCCTCGCATTGTAGCACAGCTGATGGAGCCGCTGCATTGGATTTCCGGGGCGAATCTCGAACGTTTTGGACGATTTTGACCGCCGTCCGTCCAGTCAGATTCCCGTTGATTGGGGTGCCACAGTGTCGCTGCATCTTACCGGCGAAGAACATTTGCTTTTTTGTACCCGGTGGTTGCAAACGAAGAGTTCCTTCGTATGGGCATAGACCCCGCCAGGCCCGAGCCTGGCTCGTGCTGGGACTTGAGCTGGTCACTGATCAGGTCGACAAAGGCATCAGTGTTCGCGGCTTCCGATTTTCCTCCTGCCATCGCAGACTTTGGGTAGAGCGCCGTGGCAGATACACCATTCCGCGCCGCTGCACCGCGAGGCTTCTGCGTGCCTCCGTGTCCATTCATGCTGCTGACAACGGTGCCTCTATCTGTGAGACTAGATCCATTGTACATTGAAGGCTTTCTCTGCAGATTGCCTGGAGTTGGTGAACTACGAGAGAAGCTAGGAGACGTGGAGGGTACAGTAGGTGTAGAAGCAGGCTGCGCGTGACCTGCCGGGGGGTTCACTGAGGTTTGATGCGCCGAGTCGGCGCCGCCACAGTTTTTGTAGTCGAGAATAGCCATGTCCAGGGATTGCGGAACTTTGAGGATTTCCGGGAAGGCCTGCTGGACGAGCAGATGCTCGGAAATCAGCTGGTTGCACGTGGGCTGGGCGAGAAGCTTCAGCGACTTGAAGAGCCACTCATTGACTCCCAGGTTCCGGCACATCTCCAGACACGCTTCTCGCTCGCCTTCCCCGTCGCCGATTGAAATGACCGTGCACTCCGTGCCGTCTCGCATGCGGTCTCCGAAAACGTCGTTGATCATTTCTTCAAACACTTGGATTTTCCACTGTCGCTGGGGCATGCCCGTGTGCTGGAGGCGGTCACGGGCGGAAATAATCTCGATCCCCTGCGTCTGAATGTGCCGCAAGACCTGCGGGATGAACTTCTCTCCAGATCTGTTGACCCATTCCACAGTCGCGTTCGTGACAATCACCACCATCCCCCTGGCTAAACATATGTTGATGGTCTGGATGCACAACTCACTGAGTTCGGCCAGGGACGGAAGCATCTCCGGAGGCACGGGGTCGTTCAGGCCGACGCGGTTCTGAACAGCGGCCCAGTTGGTGGGGAGCAGCGTGTCGTCGTAGTCCAAAATGATCAGAGTGTTTTCCGGTGGCGTCGGTAAGGCGGGCGCCGGCGCGGGAGACTGCACAGGCCCGGACGCAATATCGGCAGAAGGCCGAGCAACGGTCTCAGCAGGCACGCCGGGCTTCGCCTTCAACATTGCTCGACTTTGGAGGTCAGATCCCGGAAAGAACGAGTCAGCGACCTCCGACGGCACACCTTCCTCCCCCTGTTGAGTTCCTGGAACGCCACCCGCGGGCACTGTGGTGCTGGGAAGGGCTGATCCACTCACGGTTACTGGCGCACCTGTAGGAGGGACTGGCAGGCTATGTGCAGTTGCGCATGGGCGCATCAATCTTTCGAGTTGCTGAACTGCTTTCCCCGGGTGACTCGGAGAGTACAGTTGCGGAGTTCCTGGAAGGGGTTTCTCTGTGCTGTCGGTGAGACCACGGAGCGCCGTGCTCGACGGTGGGTGAAGGTAAGTCCCGCTTGTACAGCCTGTCGTCGTGCACGTGGAGGTATACTGCTGGTCAACCACTTGGTTAAAGTGGGTGGGACGGCCGCCAAGATGTGAAGCCATTTCCCGGACATGGGTAGACTGAGTGAGGCACTGGGCAACCATCTGTTTTGAGCCGCGCTGCTGGTCTACGGAGATGGCAGCCTGGACAAACGCTGAAGTCGCCTGCGACGCAAGGTGTGTACGCTGGCTCGCCCCGGGCACGACGTTGCATCGTCCTTGCGCTGGAGACGAGATAGTAGTCGCATCGACTCCTGGAGGAAGAGCTTTGCCGCTCGTTCGGGCCTCCATTGGATTCTGACTCCGAGGACTCTGTGTCCGACAGCGGAAAGCAGTCTAGTGCTAGGATTCGGTTCGTCTACCTTTCCTGGAAAACCTGAAGAGCACATAGTCAAAGGACGCATTCTGCACGTTCCATACCGGTGTGGGACGAGCTGCGCCACAATCTGCAGAGAAGCAGCGAGCACTTTAGGTCACCTACAGCGTATATCGGTCGTGAAAAACTGCATGGGAGTACGTGTTGGGTTCACACTTTCTGTGTTAATGGCACTACTTCCAAAGGGGAGTACAGATCAAGGGCGGACGGGTACGTACCAATAGAACTGCTCAGGAATGTTGCGTGTTGGGAGGATAGTAGCAACCTGTGAGCCTTACCGCCACTCGAAACGGAATGACTTTGGGCGTGTTTGGAACATACAGGATCCTAGTCAACAAAGGGCATTCAGGGGAGAGGAGCGACCCCTGTTTGTCCGACAGCTGGAGGCGTTTTCGCGAATGACAGCATGTGGAACTCGAGAGTTGCAGTGGACGAGTTGTTCTCGAGTTTCTGGTTCATTCGCCCCACGTCGTGACGCTCCCCGACGTACGATTCCCGTCGCTAGCTGGAGTTCGTCGAGTGATGACCTGAGAGGAGCAGAAAGGTAAAGAGTAGGGGAGGTAACGCGTATTCAAACGAGACCCGTACCACACGGAGTCTATAGTCGAGCCAGAATGCGCCTTGGTGTGGCAGGACAGCGGCACGGTCTGCTCGCTTGAGCCGCAGCAGCCGTCGAGTGTCAGAATCGGCGACAGCAAAATAGCAATACCGGCACAGACGGTTCCACACGCGACGGCGCATTCAGAAAATGACCAAAAAGTAACTGGGTATCACTCTCAAGCCTTCAATTGTTTTCTGCGTCAGTATGCAACTGGGCGCCCTCGTTGCTTCGACAATCGGCGAGGCGGCGCAGTGGCGCGATGATGGGACGATGACTTCGCGGCAAATCAGGACACCGACAGGGGTGTTGGGAGGGAGGAATCAGCCGTACTCACAGCAAAGCGCCAACACACAACAAATCTAGGCAGTAACCAAGAATGTACAGTTTGTGCGGGAGAAGCAAGCAGCGCTACGTTGATTTCTCTTTGCAAGCTTTTCCAGTGCCGATGACCCACCCGCAGTTCCGATCGCTTGCCAGCTGGCCTGGTCCCTGTCGACAAGGCAGGCAACGCTCTCGTGTCTGGTCCTTCCGTTCGAGAAAGCGTTAGAACTGCCAGAAATTAGGTGGAGGAAAGTAAGTCATTCCGGAAACGAACGGTTTTTCACCGAAATCACCAGCAGGCGCCCCTTTTGCAACGAAAACATCGCTTGCCATCAAGCTGCAACTGCTGTTAAGGCAGAGGCTGCTTTCGAGTCGAGCGTCCTGCTGGGCTCCGGCTAGGGGGCTTTTTCGCGCACAAGACAAGGAACCGTAGCGGACGGTTTCTCCGGCATTGTGACGACACATGCAGTGGTAGAAAGGAAGATTTGTCCCGTGCATGAGCGCCTGCAGAAATTGTGTATTTTATGGGTTATGCCATGTAGCTGTCCTTTTTACAGCTTTCCCGCCGACAGGAAAGAATTCTTCTTCTGCTTCTTTCAAGAGGTACAGACGGTGTTCCATACCTCGTGGTCGCCAGGCGCGCGTGGTGCTACAGTTTCCTCTCTTGTCGCGGACACTAGGAGGCAAAAGCAGTGCGGTGTTTGTCGGTTGTGTTGCCTTGCTTGCTTGCGGCCCAGGGCAACAGATTCACTTTCGAAATTGAAAGTTTCATTTGACTGAACGGATGGAAGCAGGTGGTCGCAACCGGTCTTTCTTTTCCTCGACTGGCTTTAAATGGGTAAGTTAGCTCCAACAACGCAGTTGCCAGTAGCCACGTCCGCTGCTATCTTTATCCACAACCTTACCGTGTGTGAGGTTTTTCTTCACACTGGTGACAGATTCGCACAGAATTGCTCAGTCAGCCCTCAGTGCGTGGGGCTAACTGAATGGCCATTAGAGCTACAACAGGGGCCGCAACTAACCACAGTTGAGACAAGCTTCTGTACGGATGCGGCAACGATGACTCAGCATCGCTCAACTCACGGATCAACAGTTACACGCATGTTAGAAACACACGAGCTGGCAGGAATAGCGGTGCACCTTTACCACAGACGGAAACTTCCTATGCCTGTTAGCGCACTGCGTGAAACTTCGCTTCTGTACTGGCGTGAGGTCCTGCCTTTTACGATAATCGAATTGCAGAGTATTCCCCAGGCTTGATTGGCGAGGAATAGACTGTCGCTGCGTTTCCAGGAATTCAGAAAGGCACCAGGCAGACAACAGGGGTGCTATCGTACATCTCGTAAACCTAGCCGCTTCCAGGAGAAAACGCAGTGGGCAACACCGGCCACGGTGCACTGCGTCTTAGGGAATGTCATCGATCTTCCGATTACAGACGGAGATCGTGTAGATTATAAGTGAGCAGATGAGACGAAGCTTCGCTCACTGAGTCTCAACCAAGCTTTCACACGAATCGGACTCTCACTCTTTGCAGTATTGTACGAAGGTTGCATCGACATGCGCTACCACTTAGGTGTGATCGACTTCTGATTCTCATGGAGGGGAGCACCGTATTCGGGAAGCCGTGAAATTTCCTTATTGCAGTGCCATACTATAGCATCTCTGCTGCGAGGGGGCTAACGCAAAAATTGGGATACACCACCGACTGGAGCTAAATAACAACGAACGGAATCGGTGTGCCGTAGTGAGCATCCAGTCATTTCCTACTCTCGCAAGGCTACCTGAAATATGCGCTCATCCACCTAAAGCTGCTACTGCTTCCACCTTGCTTTTGACAGCGGAGCATCCTAAAGAATTTTCCAAATCCCTATACCCGGAGCATCGAGTTGTGCGTCATCACCAATTCAAAGAGCACTCAGGAACTTGCCATACGATAGAGGAACGCATATTGCATTGCAGAGCACTTCATTCCATAGAAAAAACAAGCCATGCTTATTTGTCCCCCCAATTCAGCATGACGCTCGTCGTGTGGTGTACTCGAGTGCTCCACCATAGAGGCCAGCTTTCGCAGAGTAATCTGGCATTACCATTAAAAGCCGCTTCTGGATGGTTATCCATTGGACCCACTCATAGGAAAACAAAAGCGAATCTTAAATCGAAATAACACATTTTGGTAACAGCGTTACGTCATGCACATGGTCACGTGTATTCCTCGCAACGCCGTTTTCGCTAAAATTGTGCCGTGGATTTCAGTTTGACACCACCACCCCGTTTACTCCGTTCGACGAAATGAGCTGCATTTACGGCGTCTCAAGAGAGCCCATCACCTAGTCACAGGGGCGACACACAATATCACAAACCCAAGCTGATGTTAGCAGATGTGTCCCAGACGCGTTGTTCAACGCTGGCTTTATTCAGCGGCCAAGAATTCCCTTCCGGTGTGGAGGGATCGGCCACTATGGCAACAAGCATTTCTCTCACTCTCCGCTTGGCTCTTTGACAGCCTAGTCTCCCTCATTCATGGGAACCACGAAATACAACTGGCAAATACAACAGGGATGCCGTTTCAAGGCTTGCAAATAAAGCGGATGTAATGAAAAAAACGGCTGCAGCTCGTTCGTCGAAGCAAAGACAGTCACATACGAACCAGTCGCCCTCTGCGACTGCAAAGATCATGAAAAAAACGGGACTGAGTGCAAACGCAGATTTGACACTTTAAAAAACGCCAGCGCCTCGTCTGTGTAGACGGCTTCGGAGACATCGCGGTTTGTCACGGCAAAGCGGTGGTCGTTGAGAGCTCAAGCCGCACTCCGTTTCCCCGAGCGGTTGAAGATTCCATTAATGCAAGACAAACCAAAACATATTCTTACTGTATACCCCCAGCGAAGCATAAGCAACGACTACGGTTCGCTGCTTCCCTGCTGCAGCAAGTGGCACTGCAGGCAGTAGAGGAAAAATTTACAGTCACAGTCACCCAAGTGCAAACATGCATAAAAATACACAAAATTCTCATCACTGGCTTCACGGCCGTGCTGCAAGCACACCACTGTTTGATCCCCAAATGAATTACTTGCACCGGTTCCACCTAAATCAGGAACCCGGCGCTACGGAAAAGACCTTCCTGTACCATGAAGACATCGAGAGCTGTTGGTTCTCCCAGTGTTACATCTCCTCTTCCTGACAGATTGAAACATACACGCCGTCTGGACGCCGTCTTTGCAAATATGTCGCACATGCCTGTGCACACGTATGGCCAGCATTCACACTCACCTCTGGAGTGCCCGGAAAATCGAGAATGCCTTCCCCTCTTAGCGGAAAAGTGCCCTGGCACCAAATCCGCACTCTCCATCACATTGGAGTGTCCAAAATAGGCTGCATCATCCGGCAGCCCAGGTCCAGGCGATATGGGTTGCAGATACTCGCTGCTTACGAACCCCTCATTGAATTCTTCAGCTGGCTGCACAAAATCTACCAACTCTTCGGAAATGATTGCATCTGGGCGTGCATCGCTTGCTAGTGCCCTGTCTCGCCGAGGTTCCTGGAAAGAGGCTTCATCCTCTGAATGGCCAACAGAAATAACCTCCTCCGAGTCGCTAGTACAAACAGTTGATAAGTCTCCAGCAGCTGCCCCATCCGCTTCCAAAGTCGTGGCATCTACAGCCTCATCATCTTTCATCAGTTTATGGGGCCACTCAGATAGTGCAGTGTCCGGGTTTTGTGTTACGCCCGCAAGGCTCTCAAGTGTGTCATCCCTTGTCCACTTCGGTGTAACTAATTGCCTTTTCTCGCCTGTGGAGACGCACACACAAAAAATCAAACAACAGTGAAGCTGGCGTTCAACAACTTTGCTGTAGGCAATGTTACCACTGCATGATGTGAGGGCACAGCCAATCACTGTAATGCTTGTGCTTGCCTGGGGATCCGCAGTCTTTAATACGTCATGTTTCTGAGCTAGAGCCTACATTAGCTCGACATCAGGAAAAACAGGCTTAATCATCATCCACCACAAACTCAACAGCTTTTATTTTGTACCAAAAGTTGGCCAGTTCTCCTTAGTTCCGACACCAACGTCCTAACCGCCTGGCCCTGTCAACTTGACCGCATGACTATGCTTTGTGAGAGCTCTCCGCAATAACTTGAACCGAACGCACACTTGCTTGCCAACAAAACCAGCAACTACTTTCTCAGCTTGCTCCTCAGCGCCCCGGTCGGTGGCTGCTTGTTTGGCAGCTTGCTTGATACACCTGAGAACAGCTCACCTGTTCTTTGGAATGAGACGCCACTCAACTCCGAATCAACGCAGAGTGGAGTCGATAATTTTTCATTGGCATACGGGCCATTCCCGTCCCTCTTTGCGTCGCTCCTCCCCATGTCGAAAGCTGTGAATAAACTAGCGGCGGATATCGACGAACGACGAGGTTGAGCGTGTAGTCAGGCGCTCCCACACTTCACGTAGTTTCGTACAAGAACGTGGTGTTTCTCACACGTCCGACGTTCAAGCCTGGAATAGAAATAATTGCCTCGCCTACAGATGATGTACATTACTTTCAAGCCAGGCGTACCTTCTATCAAGTCAAACACGGACAGAAACCACTAAACACCACAGGATATTGACCGCCTTTTTCGGTCAAGCGGTTATGATACCGCCCCCCCTTCGTTGGGATCCTAGCCGGGAGAGACGCGGCAACGTCCCCGCCCGTCGGCTTTTACATTCAGCTCGCAGCTCGCTGTGAGTCATCATACCCAGCGAGTCCCGATTAGAGACGCGACGGCACGGGTCGTGCAAAGATTCGAGTGACTGCGTAAGGGCCGGCTACATACATGCCTGTGCGATGACTACAGTATAGCGGAGATGCAGAAGCCACCAGAACGTCGTCTGGCACTATACTTTCAGTGGTCAAGCCTCACTACGTCATAAAACAGGACCAGCGAGCCGCAAATGGCATCTTCAATCAGGAACGGTCCGTGGGAAAGTTACTCGTCACATTTTGGTGGTAGACGGTTTGCACGTGACAATACATAGTTGACTATGAGTCACCAGTACGCGGGAGTGTGTGTTGTGTGCGTTATGAGCAGATACTGTGCTTTCTGCTGTTACGGCAGGACAGTCGCCCAGGTCGTGCTCTGTTCTATGTAGTGGCTCACTGAAAGTGGATCCCCTTTGTGGATTCGAAGAGCGTTGTATCCCACCGACTTACGCAGCAAGACAACTACCAACAGAAAAAGTGTGATTTTGTGCATGAAAGTAAACTTATGCAGGAGAACCACTCGTTTCGATGATTATCCTCTCAGCCAGCACACTGAGGCAGATAGATACTCCTCCATTGCCCCTTCAACAAATGATTTCGGCGACAAATATCTTGGATTTTCGAACACTCGCAGATGTGGGTTTAGATCACAGGGCTTCCTCAGGAAGACATGGGTTACGAAAGACCGGGCCTATGAACCTTTCGAAAGGCATCTGCCACCCGAAGCGATCTAATTATGAAGGTTGCCAGTGTCGACTGCGTTCGTCTGGTTAAGGCAAAAACTCAAGCTTCTGTATAGAACAGTGCCTCTCGATTGTATCGTCACTCAATCGTTGGATACCGTTAATTGTGACAAGAAGTTTTTATCAGTTTGTTTATGTTCATAATCCTTAGATCAAAAAAGCAGTGCTTAATCTGCGACTGTGAAACACCAGTGTTGCTAGACAATCACCACGTAGAAGGAAGAGGACATGCCGTGGCAGCGTACGGAACGAGCCAGCCGATACACGCTAAACAGTTGAAGTATAAAGACGGCCAGATGAGCTGCTGTTAGCTCATTAAGCTTAATGCTGTATCCGATGGAGACTGCCTAGCAAAATTCTGCAACAGAACTTTCGCGTAACCTCAGTGAGGAAGAAGCAAACACCGCTTTCGCGGAACCAAGGGGACAAGGCGCGACGGGAAGAGGTACCAGTAGGGGGATCAGGAATAGGGCAGCGGAAGGCAACTACAGCTTGCAGGAGGCATCGCTCAGTGACTGAAACAGGGGAAAAACAGGGATACTGCCCCAGCGTGGATAAGGTGGTACTGCACCGCAAAATGACCATGTTCCTCTTGGTGCTAGGGACTCACCGACTTCAAACACGTCGACAGCCGTCATGCACGTTTGGTGATACGAACTGCTGCTGGATACATGCTTCTATTTCTGTCCTTCAGTGCAGTGTCGTGTCGTTAAGGCACCTATGATTCTGCTTCTACATCTTCCGGTCACGCCTGCTGCGCGCAATGATATTTCATCCTACGTGCACATGAAAAACCGCCGATTAGGTGTGGAAGAAGCCCCACAAGAGAGGCTATCACGAGACGCTTGTGAGAAACACTTGGTTTGAGGGCTGGTCTTAATGTTGCCTGGCAAGAAAACAGTATCGCAGCAGAAAACAGTGACCCGTGATTCAGTAAAGGGGGAGAACAAAAGACAACTAATGTTGCAATCATCATTTGTTCACAGCTGTTCTATCATGTCCAGAGCCTGTAAGTGGATGCGGGATGGGTCCTGGCATGGCGTATTGCCATCCACCAAAGTATGGCTGATCTGCAGCCTTTACGGCCAGTGAATCCGGCTTGCTGTCGGCATTAGCATCCTGGGTAGGTTTGTTAGAACACCTGGGCAACACTACCGAGCACTGTGGGCCACGCAACTAAGTGGACTGGAGCTCTGGCCCGCAGATGCATGTGGTCCTTGGGTACGTGGAAGCGTCCAAAAACTCCCTCAACTCCCACGTGGTACTGGCTCAAGTGCTCGGATTTCCCCTTTGTTTTGCCTTTCTCTTTTGTGCCACCACTGCTGGGGGAGGGCGTAGATGACGTTTGTAGATGCTCAGGACGGTCCCAAGTGGTTACTACACGCCGGCTAGTCTATCAGCCAGCATTCGGCAAGAGACCTGTCTGCAAAGTTTCGTTTCGCATGCGGGAGTTGATTTGTCACCGGTATCTACTGGGAGATGTGAATCGCGATCGGAAAACGTCTTGATTGCGTATGTTCCAATAGGCCCCCCGCTACAGCTTTTGGCAGTTTGCTGTGTAGACCAAGACTGTTCGCGTCTTTTTGCCACTTATCTTCGGTACTCCAAAACGCCACACCGTCAGCGCGAAAACTTTGGTGTTCTGTCTTCGGATGGTATGTATGAATCGCAGCGCTTCTTGATGTGAGGTGGAATTCCTCATCCCTCCCTCCATTAAAGCGTACAATACTTCTTCATAAGCTTCAGAGTGCGTCCGGTTATCAGATACACTACCTGATCCAGTTCTTCCCGTGACAGTGAAAAAAGGCTAGAAGAGGCCCGAAACGTGACAAGACGATAGACTCCAGCTGGTTGGGACACGCGAGGGATCATATCATCGATCCGTAGCATGTTCCCGAAGATGGCCACCCCTTTTGCACAGGATGCTATGACACCGGAGAACCTACTCGATGTGCGCCGGAAGCTCGAGCACCATCTGGCGCATCACGCGCACCAAGCATCTTCTCTCACGAAGAAAGATGTCCTAGATTTGGGCCAACTGCAGCACGAGGTTCATGTTGAAGACGAGTGTCGTGCAGTAAGAAGACTAACTCAAGGCGTTAGTAAACCAGAAGAGGCACAGCAGCTTGCTCAAAGTTCGTTCGTGTCTCATTCCTCTTTACTCAGCGCCTCCTCGAAAAAAACACGACACAGCGAAACACACTACACTCCAGCTCGAAAACACTTTCTCATGCCCTTACTGCAGCGATCAATGGCTCTACAATGGAACATCAGGACGTGATGCTGCAGCGGGAACTTCCACAGAGTGATGCATTCGATGAACGCCGGCAGCCAGGACAAACGCCGTCCGTTTTCACGGTGGCAGAATGTCTCACACAGTACTAATACCGTTTTCCAGCTCTTCCAACTTCTCATTTTGTGTAATGTTCGCAGCAAGGACTGACAGCTGAACAAATCTTTTATAACGCAGCTGTCCCGCTGCTATACGAGCAGGCACTCCTATATGAAAAGAACACACTGATTGCGAACACTGGTGTCCTTTGTTGCTCCTCAGGTGAGCCTCTGGTGTACGCCGATGCCTCCGAGATACATGCACAAGAGCATAATGGTAGATGGATGATGAGTAGATTTATCAGCAAATTAACAGTCTTCACTCTCCGCCTGATACCCCGCCGCCGTTCACCCAGCTGCTGCATACGGTGTTGATGAGGCTTGCAAGAAATCCCGGTCCACCTGTGAGACTACGCGGGACCACGATCTTCCGATGGAGTGAAACAACACAGACACGTTGTTTTGTCCGACAGGGTGGCGTGGTGCTGCCCCGTGACATGACCGATAACCGGTGCATGTGCTTCTGTCACTGGATTTTTTTCATGCAGGACTGAAAACGAGGCGATCTCCAGAAGACAAGCGCATTGTGCGAGAGAGCACGTCAGAAGAGAAAATCTGGTGGGGCAAAGTTAATATCCCCTTCAAAGAACAGTCATACCTATTTAATAGAGAAAGAGCAATCGACTTTCTCAATACTCAGGTATGGGCACGAAAATCAACTAGAATACCAGTAGAAACGCGCCGCCGGCGCCTGCAAGTTCCTTATGCCGCCAAGTCCACCGGAAGAAATCGGTGATGTGAGGCTTGAGCTTAGGTGCTTCTTGTTTGCCTTTCTTCAAAGCATGTGACCCATTGACACATTTCTCCAAAAATGTATACGACAGCGTTTTCCGTCTGAGGTGGTGTAGATCCGACGACAGCAACAGCATAGCTGTTGTGTAGAAGCGTATGTGTCTGCAGGTTTGTCGAAAGTTTTTTCTCAGGAGTGAGGGGAAACGTCTCTGCAGATGCTTTTACACCTGTGTGTCCTGGCATTTGAAGTATTCTGCTTCAGTGAGTTTTCATGTTCACGAGCGTGGCTCTTTTTTATCGTTTTTGTATTTTCTACGTTCAGAAGAGACTATTTGTAGTCGACGGCTTTGCGGGGGCAGATCCGAAGTATAGAATCAAAGTGCGCATGATCGCGACTCGGGCGTACCACGCCCTGTTCATGCAGAACATTCTCCTGAGTCCTACAGTTTCGGAGCTCCAAGAGTTCGAGCCTGTTTTTACCATTTATAACGCTGGCCTGTTTTCTGCGAACCGCTTTGCTGAGGGTACGTAAAAAAACCAGTATACGTTCAAATGCAGCGCGTGCAGCGATGAATGGACGTCAGATCCCCCACTTTTCTTTCCTCAAATCCTTGAAACACCGGACAGATGTGTTTCCTTCCTCCACATCGTCCGTCGACGAACGCGTGGCGACGGAAAGATTCTTCTCGACTCATTTCCTCTATTCTTCCTTGCGTTTCTCCCCAGTCAATTGTTCCTTCTCTTTTGTCTTCTTGTCTTGCGTTTCGTTTCTTGCTGATCTCGCCTCCAAGCCAGGCGTCAGCAGTCAGACTTCGGTCGCACTTCATCTGGGGCGAGGAGAGATGGTCATCCTTGGGACCCAGTACGCAGGCGAGCTTCACAAAGGTATTTTCACATACATGAATTACGTCATGCCCCCAAAGGGCGTTTTGCCCTTGCATGCATCGTGCATTGTTGGGAGCGCGAAAGGCGATAGTGACATCTCCGTGCTCCTGGGACTAACAGCGACAGGAAAGACAGCCCTTGTAAGTGGCAAATTCGAGAGCCGATCAGCGTCGGGATCCACCAGAATTGTTAGATTTAATATATGATGGGGAAATTTTGGAGCTAGTAGAATTAAAAACTCGTGAGCTGTTATATAGATATAGTATTTCATCAAGCGCGCGTGGTGTTATCCCTTCTGCTTTAGAAGAGTCTGTTGAGGCAAGGACACACAGTCTACGCTGTATTGGTTTTCGCTCGGATCAACACGCTTGCTGCTCTGCAGGCTTCTGTGATGGTAGACGATGTAACGGTATGTGTATTGATGCCTGTACACGTGAAAGTATTCGTCAAGGGTGGGTCGACGAACGCATTACCTTGATCAGAACTGCGAGCAGGTACCTTTGCAGGGACCAGGAAATGAATTTGCGCTCAAAAAGAACGCTCAGCCCCCACCGACAAGTAGAGAGAGATTGGCGGGACTCATACGCTGCACCTCCTTTCACATTCTACCCCAGAATATGGCTGATGAATTTCTTGGTCAACGCGTGCAACTCCGTTTACACGTCGGTTCCTGCAGTCTTGTGGTGTGATTCACTTTTTATGTAGGTGGCAACCGCGGAAGGGAAGGTCCTAGCAGATGACGAAGTCTTGTGGACTCCTGAAGGCGTTTCTGGAGTATTGGGAGGTTGCTACGTTCGCTGTAAAGACATCGACAAAGACCCCTGCCAGACGTTTGTAAACGCGATGGTTTACGGGAGCGTCATGGAGAATGTTGTCTTGGACGAGGAAACGCGCCGAGTGTACTTTCACGATACGACTCTTACAGATAACACACGGTGCACATATCCTTTAACATTTTTGGAGCACGGCATGAAAGGCCTCCCTTCCGTCCCCCTCCATCCCAAGCATTTCATCATGTTGGTGGGTCACACAGAATAGCAGCCCTTCTTGTCGTCCTTCGACTTGCGCTCTCTTTCTCTTTTTTCCACGCGACCTACATATCCTCGAGGGCTCGTTCGTAGTTGACGGAGTCGTTTTTCTTACTCTTGCTTCTGTCGCCTCTCTTTCTTCAGGTAGCGGCTTCCCTTCTTGCCTTCTACACTGGCTTCATCTTCAAATCGTTGCCTTCTTTCCCTTCTTCGGGACTGCTGGCTGCCGCCTACCCTTCTCTTTTACACTCTTCTGCTTCGAGCTCTTCTCCATGTCTTTTTTTTTGGCTGTCTGTTAGGTAAACGACACCTTTGGTGTCTTTCCGCCCGTCGCCCGTCTTTCTCTGCCGCAAGCTCTCTTTTACTTTTTGAGTGGATTCACATGTAAAGAGACTACAGCTGAAAAAAGAAGAGATGGCACGACTCTCGAGATGCGGCGGCGCATCGTCACTTTCTCGGCCTGTTCAGGATGTCCGTTCCTGCCTCTTCACCCCACAGTCTACAGCGACCTCCTGGTAGGCATTTCCACTTTGCTGTGGGTGCAGAGGAATATCGTGAGAGCGGCAAGAGAAAAGGACGATCCAGTGGAAACTAAAACGGGGAAAACTGTATCGCACAAAGGACCTTCCTGTCTCTTCGGAAAGTTGTCGTGGGCGGTATGTCCACAGAAATGGAGAGCTGTGCCAGTCTGGGTGCTGCTGTAATCTTCGACAGATACCTGAGCCTCATCAGGCAGAAGAACTACCCCTTTCCGCCTTCTTTGTGGCCGCTCCCTTCTTCTTGCGCCCATCATTTCTGCTGTTCTGGCATATACATACATGTGTCAGCGCGTGCTTGATGTTACAAAGGACTTACAAGGCGTCTACGTGAAAGGGCACGAACAGTCTCAGTAGCAATGATCGATGATCCAGGATCTCGATACAAACGCAGACGTGACAGTGTGACGAGCATTTGCGCCTTTTTTCCACTGTCCGACACAGCCAAATGCGGAGTGCACTTAAATAGGCAATGGTGTATTAAGTTTCTCAGGGGAACACACGAACTCTCCCAGTCAAGAGAAAGCGCGAAAAGTAGAAAGGCAGAAACGAACGTGGTGATTTTCGGTACATGCTGGCAACAGGCTCATATCTGATTTGTATTGCATGCCTGGTGCCTCAGTGATTCTTATTCGTGGGAGCGCAGTTCCCCGGGTATTCAATCCAGTGCCCTGCCTACTACACATTCTCCTTGTGTCGTGTCTTTTGGAACAATCTTCGAGACTATATGCAGATCTATCCTCTCCAGTGACATGTTCGCAGATGCTCTAAATCTCCTCCATGTGAATGCAAGTTCTTCACCTTATGTAAGTAGTCGGTTTGCTGTATTCTTGGCTCTGTGCTCAGGAAAAAAAGATTCGAGAACACGGAACGACCGTCTGGTTGATGAACACCGGCTGGGTGGGGGGCCCAGCCTACGGCATCTCCTTTAGATCGACTGGAGAAAAAGTGCCGGTTGAGATTTCACGGCGCATCGTCAACGCGATCCACGACGGCACAATGAGCGAATGTACATTCAAGGTAGAAAACTACATGCAGAAAACCATGCGCTTTCATTTCTTCAGTCTTTTTCTGCATCCCCTAAAATTTGCGAGAGTCAGAAACATCTAGATCCGTATATATATATATATATATTCGTAAACAGAGTGCCAGATGCATATTCTATTTCCATCCAAAAAGACGATTGTGGCTCGCACGTAGTTTTGACATAGTCACACAGCGCTACACTTCTGTGGATGCTTGTTTCGATGTAAAGCGTATCTCCAAACAGACACACAGACTGCTGTTCACAAACATATATATATATATATATATATATATATATATATATGTACAGGTGGACGCATGAAAAACCAGGAAGATAAAGGACAGCACATGAGCCATAAATTGTCTTATTGTTTTTTCTGTTTGGTTCAGATACTTCCTGTGTTTGATCTGGAGATTCCAGTCACTTTTGCAGACATCCCGGAAGAGACGCTGTCGCCTCTGCAGGCGTGGACGGCGAGGACGGGAGATTCGAGGGCATTCGAGAATGAAGCGAGACACGTCGCCAGTTTGTTTGTCGACAACTTCAAGCAGTTTGAAGGACGCGTCTCTTCTGAGGTCGCCGCACTTCTCGCGAGCTTCCAACGCGCCAATGGCACCCACAGTCTCCCTTCCTAGACAGGGCGTTTGAGTGTAGGGCCCCAGCGCCGAGCCGGGAAACCGTCGCTGATGTGAGGCCCGAAGTCTAAACAGAGAGATACTGAGCGGATTCGCCGCAGGTGTCTGGCACATCCATTGTAGTAAACATCGGAAAGGGGAGAGAAAGTGTTCAGGAAGGAAACGACTCAAGACATGGCGAGCACAAGACGAAATACCCGACACACTGAGGTGACGTAGAATCCAGAACTCCCTCTTCAAAGACGAAAGACTAATCGCTCCTACTTTTCTCCCCGAAGAACAGTCGTCTTTTCTGTCTCAGTTTGAGACTTGACGCTTTGGCGGGGGGAGAGACGGCCAAAGGTAGTGGTTGTGCTGTCCTGATCGGGGAACTAGAAAATGTGAAGGCGCATCGGCTTAGACGCATCGGTGGACAACAATTATGTACGGGTTGTCGAGACGTTACTCCTCAAGTGCAGCTGTGGTAAATCAAACACTACAGAATGTTGCATGCTTAATAAGACTCCAGTTGTGAAAAACAGACATCTGAGTCTTCTAGGATGGTACACCCCTCCACTGGACTGTTCAAGGCAGCAAAAAGTGGGTAAGTTGAAACATAAGTCCGCTCACACTCGTAAAAACGTGTGGCAGACACCGACCTACTTCGTGGTATTCTTCGCCCTGACACTGACTTTGAGCCGAGGCGCAAAAAGGGACAATCGGGCACGAAATCCCACAGCGTTTTAAGACATCCACCTTCACACGTACACCTGTGTGGGTGTCTCACGGATAAGCGGTCGCAGAGGAATAATACAAAATGAGGAGTTCTCTGCGTTTTACCTCGCATGAGTGTAGTAGTTTGAGAAGTGACTGAGAAAAAAGTTCACGGGCTGTGATACCAGGCTTCTTGCCGTAGCGTGGGAGTCGTGTTCCTGTGAAGTTGGTTTCTTTAGAAAACTTCCAAGAAAGATCCGAGTCCTGCTGTGGACAAACTGGACGGCCCCCCTTCGTTTTGTCTCCTTGTCAGAGAGATGCCTTCCACCAGTTCCTGGTTTTCTAAAGTCAGCGACGACCGCAAAAATCCGAGCACCGCAGGAGCAGAGCTTTTTCCTTTCAGACTTTGTCGCCTGCAACCTTAGTGACTACCCGCTATGGCATGGCTTTACGCATATATTTAAAGCCTATAAATAGATGTACCATATATATATATATATATATATATATATATATTACACATTAACAAATAAGTTACCATATCTTCCGTACAAAGCCAGCATTAAGAACATAAAGATCATAGCTAGACCATGTATTGTAATTATCACATTATAAGTAGATATTGTCGTTGTACAAATGATCCACAAATATGAATAGAAAGAAAGAGTGACATATGCACGGATGCATATATATATATATATATGCATATATATATATATATATATATGTATATATATGGATTAATCTGAAGAACTGCACGTTTCTCGTCATGAAGATGGGCGTTATTTGCACGAGCATTTACCCAAGCAAGAAGCTGGTTGTAGGAAAAGGTGCGCGCAATGTCTGCCTCTCGTTAGAACTTTCCTAAAGATGGCCCCCGTGCCTTCTGTGTCGCTAAGGGTCGGTCCGAAACCGGAGCATGGGTTATAACCACAACTTCTCCTGTAGTCAAATCTTTGAAGATCGAACAGTTCTGTTGAATCCACAGAAGGAAAAAACGGAATGTCGCCAAGAGTCCAAGACACAAGCACCATCGAAATAGTTGCCAGCTGCTGGCTTGACGCGACCACAAATATGGATGTACATATAGATCCAAAAACAGAGAAAAAAGGACGAATAGACGAAAGAGAGAGAGATGAGGGAGAGAGAGTACACACATATCTGTGTACCATACGTGTGTGTGCAGCAACCACAGCAGAAAGAATCGAAAGCAGCGACACGGAGGAAAGTGAGAATATCGTGAATAGGCTGGTAACCAGAGACAAGTATGCAAGCGCAACTCACGAATCGAGACCGCTTTTTAGGGTGATCCCTGTCTCTACAAGGTGCCAGGGACAGAGCGACTTGCACCTGAAGCCCCTGATAGGGTCTGTCTTCACAGAGCGTCTTGTGTAAACGCGTGCTCCCCCAGTAAGTCACTCGTTCCTTTTCTGCTTCTCTTCAAACTGTTGAGGTATCTTGGCCCTCCCCGCGGAGTTCTCGAATGTAAGCCGCCGAAGCCTCCTTCACGCCGTCAATGAACGCCTTAGCATGTTCAGGTTTCATCTCAGGTTCCATGCCGTGGCCGAGATTCGCGATGTGGCGACCGACACCAAATCGGCGTATCTGCGGCATACGTACACCACAGATGGCAGATCGCGTTTTTCAAAACTCGGCATGCGAATTTCTATTGTGTGTCCAAACTCTCCCCGATCCTCCGAGAGGGCAGCCTCCCGGTCTGTATCCGCCTAGATCCCTGTGAGAAGTGAAGCGGAAACGAAAGAAATCCGCAACATTTCGTTCCCGAACAACGGGATCGCGTTGGATAGGCGAATTCGTCACGTTTCATGAAGGCAATCACTGGAGGGTCTGTTGATTTCTACGGACGAAGTTACACATTAGATTGTCTTCGTCGTCACGATCTGCAGTAAGTCAACATCCAAACGCATCCAGTGTAAAGCCTACGCACGCGAAGACAGAGAAGGAATTCCTGAACTGTTTCGAGTTTCTCCTCGAAAGAGCCACGCAAGCTACAATCATCAGGAGTTTTTCTCTTTCGATAGGGGAACCGTTCCTCAAAACACTTCTTGTTCTGCAAGACACTCTCTAATTTTTTTTCCACGTTTTCTTGTCTTTCCTTCTCTTGCTCTTACCATCTTCGCGGTCTCCCTTTTAATTGTGGCAGTGTCTGTATATAAGACCTGCGGATCTAGGTTGCCTTGCAGCGCCTTTCTGTCGCCGCGGACGTCGCTCTTTCTATCTCTGTCAGACTCTGTCGCCGACGCATCGGACCGTGTGAGTTCCGCCTCGCCCGCTGTCACTTGGTCAATCTTCTCCTCGCACTGGCCGGAGAACCGGCGTTGCATGCTTTCGATTTCCGCAGAAGAGCCCAAAGAAATCACATCGAATGCGGAGTCCGCAAAGCCAGCCGATGGCCGGTCCTTCGGGAACGCAATCATCGTCACGTGAGGCCGTCGCGCCTTCACTCTCTGCAAAAAGACATTTAGTAAAAATCATTTCTCTCTGTCGCCACCAGAGCAAAACCAAACGAGTGTGCTCTCTTACTCTCCCGGGCTCATCATTCCACGTGTGACAACGAACTAAACATAGATATTCACGTACGCATATGTCTAAATACATACAATTGTAGGTCTACATATATATATGCATATATTTATTCAGGATTACATATATATCTGCATAGCTTAACACATGTTGAAATACTCAGATAGATATAGATGTACAGATATAGAAAGATCTACTCATACGGCAGGAATTCTATTGCATGTCTCGATTCGCCATTCTGTGCACACCTTGCGTTCCGGAGAGGAACAGAGAGACACACAGGATGTCACCCAAGGGAACGAAATTCGAAGTGATCAGCAGAGAGGAATCTGACCGCAGAGGGCCTCTCCATTCTTTTTCTTGTAGACGAGCAAGCAGACAGTCTGTTTCTTCTTCAGATGGTAGTACAGCTGTCTCTTATCTCCACCGTTCTGTGGAGAATCCGCAAATTTTGTGAATGCATGCAAACAGAGCAGAATCCCTGGAGTCTACAGTCCAAGCTCGAAAGTGACTGGAGCAACGCAAACTAAGTGTTCCTTTCCACGATCAACCTTTGAGTTTTTTCCGCCACCGACACGGGAAGACGAGTAAGCGTCGCCCAGTCTCCTTCCTTTCGGGTGAGTATGTCTACTTCGAAAAAAGGAAAACAGACTTTGAAAAGGAGAGAAAAAACGAGCCTTTCAAGGAAGAGAAAGGATACAGGAAAGACGCAGAGAGAGGAAAGAGGAAAAGCAAGAACAGTTCGCGTTTCTGGCTCTCTCTTCAACTGCACGTACCTCTGCAATGGACGCCATGTACGGCGCTCCAATTTCGTCGTAGGTCTCTGCAGCAAACTGGCTAGCATTTGTGTCGAAAACCTAAGAAACCGACAAAAAGAGAAACCAAAAGTAGACTCCACCCCTCATCACAAGTGTCTACACGAGTCCACCGAACACAGAGATTATTTGTATTTATCGTACACTGATTTATGCTTTCATATATACATGTCTACTGGTATTGATATGTCTGCTCGAAAGAAACGAGAGTTCAATTAGACCATGCCAACAAACAGTGCACAAAGTACCTTTCTACATAGAGATGTTCGCAGAGATCTAAATCACCGCATGACACATCGACATCCAGTTTACTGCCCCAAAACCTCCATTTGAAAACATGTCCAACTCTGCAAATACGCACATGCACCTGCATCTACACACACATACGCACGTGTAGATCGACATCTGTATATACACACAAACGCGTTTCTGTTTGTTTCCGTCGTGACGTAGCCGTTCCGATGTCGGCTTTCGCCTGTGCAAGCGTTTATACCTGGAGGACTTGAGCTCCGGCGTCGACCTGGCCAACGAGGTACTCGACACAGATGTCGGTGATAACTTGAAGAAGAGTGTGAGTTGCCTCGGGGTGCTCGTAGACAAACTTCTTCGCTTGTCTCCATGTTTTGCTGCCTCCACCCTCAACCATGTAAGTCAAAAGTGTCAAAGGCCCTCCACAGAAACCAATCAGAGGAATGGCGCCCGCCAGCTGCTGAGATGTGACATACACTGCGTCGAACACGTAGCCTGAAGAAACCGGAACAGCAGCGTCCAAACCGTATGTCCACGAAATGTCCAAAGACAGGCATATCTCCCGCGTTACACTCCTGCGCCCCGAGACACAGATGTCCGAACGTGCATGCGTGAAAATGTCTTCACAAGCATAGACTTGCATATACATAATATACATATATACAGGTATGGCTTTGTCTAGACGCGTCTGTGTGGATGTGCAGCGTTCTCACTGACAAAACGCACACTGCTTGCCATATGGACAGTTTTTGGTCGAAATTCTTGCGCAAAGTACCTCAGCTCACGGTTATGTGCATCCGCAAATACATATATATATATATATATAAACATATACATATATATATATATATATTTATATATACGCGCATGATTATCCCACGTCTGCGCCGTTTAGCTTTTCTATGCATGCGTGCGCGTTTGCCTATCATGTCTATCACTGTGAGTGGATTGAGGAGAAAAGGACCAGTACCGAGAGTCTCTTCGATGTCTGGTTTGAAGTTGAGTTTCTGCATGTCCGCTGGACTCTCAATGCGCCACGCAAACCGTGGGCCTACACCTTCTTCCATTGACAACTTCATCCCCATGGCCTGTCCATACACCACACAAACCAACAACTCCAGTTTTTCCTAACGGAAAGCAGGTGCTCAAGACGAGCGCGTGCATGCATTCACATGGTTACATAAGCTCCAGAGCATCCCGCTTTTAAAGAGAGCCAAATACGGGCATTCGCAGAAACACGAAAGGGATACGCAAAGCGCGTCTGCACCTCTCGCTTTGTGCCTCCGTCCACGTGCGGATATACGCCTGCATGTAGAGAAACGCATTCGAATGCAGAAGCGGCGCATATGCTCTCGTGTTCGCGAAGATTTGCAGAGAAACAACTGGCAGGGAGTTACCTCAGGAATGACGAGAATGTCCGAGAAAATTATGACGGCGTCCAGCTGAGGGAACCGACGGTAAGGTTGCAAGGTGAGCTCCGACGCGAGTCGAGGATCTCGACACACCTGGAAAAAAAACCGAAACAAACAATTTCAGACATGCGCATAACTTCTTACACATACGTAGATCTGCCCATATATATATATATATATACATGCATATATATGTCTCGACCGTCTGCGATTCTTAGAGAGAAGGAAAATAGGTTAGAGAGCCAGGAAAACCTGAACGGCATAGGATGTGTGCGAGTCGCGCTCACGATGTTGCGAATGAGTTGAGTGAAGGCACTCTTCTCTCCGCGTCTCCCTTAGTTGCCACGCGGTTACAAAAAAGGAAGAGCGCCCTGTAGTTGTGGCCACGCAACTCCTGAACTTTTCAAGTGCATTCACACTTCACAACTAGAGCGCGCTTTCCAAACCGTCCATCCGATGAGTGTATAACTCGTCAGCGGAAGCAGTCAACTTCGACTGTACGTACACCTCATTGAGGAGCGGTGGAAACCTTTTCTGGGAAGTATATACTACGAGTTGGACTACTGGTTTAGATCTTGAAGGTCTTTGTTTACCAAACCCAAATTTCACTTGTGCTCTTCATGACCATCATGTTAAGCGCATGAAGTGTAGTGGTATCCAGCGTGTCTTTGAAAAACCAACATTTATATACAAGCTGGACAAATATCATGATTTTCACTATGGTAGTCTCCTTCCTATTGTTCGTCCGTACGGAATACACAGATCGGATTCTTGTTGGAACATTGGGTGTACGTACACCCCAGGTCTCGTGCGTACCTCGAGAAATCCGTGCTGACGTCGCATGTTGCGGAATTCCGGCAAGTATCTTCCAGCTTGTCTCATCATCCAGACAGGAGTGAGGAAGGGTTCCTCTCCCACGGTCTTCTGCTCTGTGTCTCCGCCATGCCGACCTGCAGTCGCAAGCTCGACCGTCTTCTCTACGAGACGCGCGTAGCGTGCGGGTCCCAAAGCTGCGCGGCGAAGACTGTCGTTAACCAGCGGCTCTCTGGGATTGGCTGAGGAGAACCAGAGCGAACACCGGAGACGTGAACAGGAAATGAGGACAAGCTTGAGAGTCCACGACGCAAAGCAGACGAAACGATTCAACGGGCATGTGGGCTTCCTTCCAGTCAAGAATGGGCACTGGCCAGGATCGGAAGAGAGAGGAAGAAGCGAAGGAGCGGCGAGACAGGAAGGCTAGAAGAAGGTGGAGAAACCGGGTGAGCACCGCGTAGAGACAAGCCGCGTCGTGTGGGTGTTGACCGGCATTGCGAATAAATGAAAAGAGAGCGAAAAAGGGGCACCGCGGTGAGCCGGAAATAGAGAGAAAACAGACACGTTGCTCACCTTTGTAAGCCGTCCTCTGTGATCGAATCAAGGCCCTTTCGTCATCGGGTGTCAGCTGCACACCAAGAGAAAAGACACCCACAGAAAACGGTAAAACGTGGACTCACGGAAGAGTAACCAAGAACCAAGAGCTTAACAACGGTGGAGACAAGCTCCTGGAAGACACGGTACGTCTGTGTGGCCTCCGGCCCACTCTGGAGTGTCTGTCCACACCCTCTATCCTGCATCGATCTGCATCTTCTGAACCACGGTCACCCAGCTTCAGATGCTGCACATTTCTTCACACTGACATCTGCCTATCTCTCTACGCCTTAATCTACCATATAGCGGCCTTTTGGTCTCCTTCTTGATCTCCTTCTTGATCTCCTCCTTGATGTGTCAGTTGATCTTAGTCTACCTCTCCCCTCTGCCCTCCTTCAGGATATACAGCTGAATATCATTCGTGTACTACGTCTTATTCTGTTTTTGAGCTCAGTTCCAAAGGTCTCTCAATATCCTGCGCACTCGACATTCAGCTGCATGCGTGTCGGTCTCTAGGGTCCCGTGCGCAAACTTCTTTCTTGTCTCCGTTCTGTCCTTTTGGGGAGAATCCTTCTCAGTCTCTTGGCCACTCTTCCATTGCCACCGCAAGAATTGCCGTTGTCACGCTCGTGAACAGCGAGAAAAAGCCTCGGCGCACAGGCGAGGTTCCTACACCTCTGCCACTGCCTTTTCTGTCTCTACAACATATCTCCTCGTACTGGGAAGCTCTCTTCTCAGTTTTCCTCGCACCAGTCCTTTGTCTGCGAGGAACGAGAGCCATGAGGGCAGAAGTTACCGTGTAGAGAGCGGGCGGAGCGTCGTCGGTCCTCTCGCTTCCGGCGCTCTCCAGGGTCATATTTGCAGTTCCCTTCGGAAAGAAGAAGGAGCGAACGCCGCCAGAAAAAAATCCGAGAGAAGACTGCAACAGCTGCTCCTTCTCCGCAGCCGTCCACCTGAGGCGATCGCGGGGAGACATGCGAGGAAGGAAAGAAACTACGCGGGGGACGTGAAACAGAGTGGAAGAGAAGCAGAGAAAGAGGTGGAAAGGAGAAGGAAGAAGGAGAGGAGGAAAAGTGAAACACAAAGCGAAACGCGAGAGCGAAGGAGAACGAGAAAGAACAACCGAAATGGCACTGACGGGAATGGCAGGAAGACGGACAAGTGCAAAAGAAAAGAGACAGCGAAGCACCCGTGACCATGCAGAAGAACGAGACGCAGAGACCGATGGAGGCAGAAAATGTCCAAGAGACCTCTGGGCGCTGCTCTTCTTTCCAATCCGAAATCGAGCAGTCACAGAGAGACTGTCGTTTCTCTGTGGTCATCCGACTAGCTTTCTCTCCACCCGTCCTTAGCATGTCCCCTCGGACGCAGCTCTCCGTTAAAACAAGCCTCTGTTTGCCCTGAACTCCAAAGGCGCTCCTCCAGAAAAGAGATAAGACCCAAACTGGATTTCCGATCTGTCTCCCCTCTTTCCTCCTCTCCACCGGCGCCTCTCTGTTCCTCTCCCTTCCGTTCTGTCTCCTCTCCTCTCTGTTGTTCTCCTCTCCTCTGCGTCCTCTCGCATTGCTGTGTTCCCTTCCTTTGGCAAGAAAAATGCACTTACTCGTTTTTGGCTCGAGCAGCGTCCTCGCTGTCGCGCTCTTCTGTCTCTCGCCTTTCCTCTTGGCTCTGAGAAACTCGAGGGAGAACGTGGTGTGGATGTCGTTCCGTCCGACTCGAGTTTCCGGAGAGAGACGGCGCGAGCGAGTGCAGGCCGGTCTCGCCTCTGTCTTCCGAGAAGCCGTAGGCGTGAGCTGTATGTACACCTGGGCCTCGCCACCAGGACATGTCCATGTGCGCCGCGTCTCCGCGAGAAGACACGGGCAGCTGACGGCAGGTCGAAAACGCGCCGAGAAAGTGGAAGAGAGCAACGAAGAAGCAGAGACAGACAAACGAGAAGGGAGAGCGGAGTCGAAGCGGACGAGGCGTCCTGGAACGAGAAAGGAGATGCAGCACAGACATGGACTTTGTACAAACGAATATGCTCAGCCTCGGCGGCAAGGAAGACTCTCGCTCGTCAAGAAGGGAAGGAGAGGAGGAGGACGCCTGCATTCTTCACGCGAAGAGAAGTCAAAGGAACAGACGAAAGAGGACGAAGTTGCAGAGGCGTAGCGACTCTCTCAAAGCCGAGAAACGGAGAATCCGGAGGCTGGAGAGACGTGACGAGGCCGACGATAGGAACGCACAGGAACGAACTTCCCACTTGGAGGTCCAGGCGTACTTCACCTCAAAAATCGCGCTTCTCTCGCCGGCACCGAAGGGTACCGAGACGAAGGAGTGTCCGAGGGCGGAACCGCGTTTCCTGTCTGTTGCCACTCGCCTCAAAGAATTCAATTTCCGTCTGGAAGACGAGAACTGTTTTCTCTCTTTTTCATCTCGGTTGTTGGGTGCCTCTACACCGGCGTCGAGCCGTCGATTGCGCAAGGCCCTAAACGCGGGTGTTTGAGAAGCATGAAGTGGAAGAACGCAGACAGCTGCGGTGGTTGCTCTGGAGTCCGAAGAAATGCCGAAAACAACTGCTCCTTCGTTCAGAGGATGCGGGACCTTCAACTCCAAGCCTGCTTTCTCAACAGAGAGGTCTCCTTTCCTGTCTCTCGACTTTCCTCGAAGCAGGACACAGAAACCGTGGACTTCTTCCGCATATGCTTCCTCCCCTCTTCCCCAGCTTTCCTGTCATGCTAAGTGCGTCTCTTTTGGGGCGCCGATTACGCTTCTTTCTGCCTCCTGTCCCCCCGTTCGTCTTTCCTTGAAACAACAGGACGATCTGTCTGCGCGTCGTTTCTTCTTGCTGTCTCCGTGTCTCTTCGGGTGTCTCGACACCGCTCAGCGTGCACGTTCACGCGTATACCAGTCGCGGCGAAAAGACGCCAGAATCGTTTTCGGACTCGTCCCTCCTCTCGGAGACCTCGAAAGACAAGAGCCTCTTCTCTCTCTCTTCTTCCCTCTCTGCCTCTTTTCTTCCTCGTATCCCTCTTTCTCTTCTTCGTCTTTCTGTGTCGTCGCGCTCTGCCGTGTATAGGGCTCTGCAGCGTATAATATGGGCACAGCTGAGAGAGGACCGCGTCTGTGGCGTCCCAAGGAATTGCTTTCTGTTGCAGCACATCGCAAGTAAGAGCAGGCTGTCTCGGTCGCCCTCCAAAAGATTGAAAGTCGGAAACACTCGATTCGCGCTAGAATTGGATTCCTGGTTCTAGCCTAGGATTCCCAAGAGAGGCGAAGAGAACTCACCCGCACACGTTCAGCGCTTCTGCCGCTCTCCGCAGTCTTCTTTTCGACAGCGACAAACGACCTCGTCGCGTGGCGGGTGTCTGGACTCTCGCGTGCTTCTCGCTTTTCTCGTCTCTTTCTCCAGTGTTTTTTCTCCAAATCTTTTCCCCGCTTTCCACTCTGTCTCAACGGCTTTTGCGTCACCAGTTTCGGTGTGCGCTTCTCGTGAGGACCTTTGTCGATGCAACACGACCCGGACGGGGGCGAGTCGCGGATTTTTTGAAATGCTCTCGTTGGTCATCAATTTTTTCAGAGCGACCGCGCGGAAAGAGGGAAGGACAGCGAACAGAAACTGCGGAGATAGCAAGAGGATAAGACTCACATCTCTCAAGGCCCAAGAAAGTCGAGGCCTTGCGTCTTCGTCGTTTTTCTCGTTTCAACGAAGCTGCGTTCTTCTCTTCACTGCTTTCCTCACGCCGTCTTTGCGCGTTTTTCACTCGTCCGTCGTTGTGGTTTTTATATTCTTTTCCTCCCGTCTCTTCACGCGGCGTCAGGTGTATCTGGACCTCACTATTAACCAGCTCTCGAACGGTTTCTTGGTGCCCTTCTTCCTCGCCAGTTTCTTCTCTCATATCCTTTCCTTTCTTTCTGCTGCTCCCGTATGTGCCCGCTCTATCGACCCGCCTCCCCTCCATGCGTCGAGTAGCTCTCCTCTTCTCTTGAGCTGCCTACAGACAATCATCTGCCGTTGCAGACATCAGCATGCATATAAAAATACATACATGTGTATGCATGTGTATGTGTGAACGTGTCGTCGGCATATGAGCGTGTTTCTCCGCCTCTGAGTGCATTGACTAAGACGAATACAGCATACAGATGCATTCGTAGGTTTGTACAGATTCGACTGAATGCGTTGACAATGTTGACGAAGAGTCGAGGGCCTCGCCCGAGTCCGGCCGGAGGGCCGTTGGGTCCGACGCCTCGGATTCGGAGACAAGTTTTCGCTGCTTCTGACAAAGTCGAGCCAAAGGAAGAATCCACTTCGCTCGGAGCTGTCTCGTCTGCGAGAGGACTGAAGAGAGAGATTGAGAGAGGACCGCAGCGCCCCTCTGGCCGGCGTCTGGGTTTTGAGGTGCGGAAGAGGAGACGAGAAGGAAGAGACATCTCTCTGGAGAGAAAAACGCAGAACAGAACAGCGCAGAGGCCCACTGAGAGGAGATTAGAGGCATGCAGAAGGAAGCAGACAAGAGGGACATGAGGGCGAAGAAGAGATAGAGCGGAAGGTTTTTTTGCATGAATAAGGAGAACGAGGAAAGACGAAAACATCGTGTGACTCAACGCCTTCCCTTTTTCGCTTCCGCGAGGCTTTCTGCACTTCTCGGTCGGGGGTCGCGCTTCCTCTCCACGTCTATCGTTTCTCTTTCCTTGTAGATCTCGCCTCAGTTCCCTCTGCATTCTCTAGCCGTGTTTTCTTTTATTGTTTTTCCAGCCTCAGAGACAAGAAGCTTCAGGATCGGCGAGTGCGTCTGCGTCATCCCTCCCCTTCGAAGACCAAGTGAAGAACATCATCGCATCTGGATGTAGGCGTCGTCCAAAATGGACGTCCCGACGGTCGACTTCCCTGGGGGATCTTTCTCCTTTGTGACTCAATTCTTCTTCTCTTCTCGCTGCACTTTTCTTGCAGGCTCTTCCTCCTCCCTTCTGTCTCTCTCCACGTATATCTCTGTGTTCCTCTCTCTTCTGTCTACTCCGCTATATGCGTAGAGCTCTGTCCATCGCTGTCTCGTCACAGCTATCGTTATCTCTGGGTCTCTCTCTGTACTTCTCTTCCTCTCTGCACGCGGTCTCTCAAGCTTTCTGAGTTCGTCCTTCGTCACAGTTGTGGTGGACGTCTCTGAGTCTCCTTGGGTGGGTGGGTGTCTCTCTCTCGCGGGCGCTTTGGCTCCTGTCTTTTTTTCCTTCCGTCGCATGCGTGGTTTTCTCCACATCTGTCCTTTCTCCCCCTCTTGTCGATTTTGTGGCGCTTTCTGCGCGGAGGGTCCGAAAATCTTCGCCGTCTTCTGTTCTCTTCCTCTTTGTTTTCTCATCGCTTCGTATTCTCTGCATCTCTTATCTGCCTGTCTCTCTCTCCGCACCTTGCACCGTTTTCTGTCTCCTCGACATTTCACCCTTTCACTTGCCGAGGGCCTGTGTCACCCCTCAAGGTGTGTCGTTGTCGTCACACCTCGAAGCCTGTTCGTCCATCCCAAAAGGCCTCTTGCCTCTTGACGCCGCAGTCGCGACTGTTCGCCAAACGTTTCTTCTCTGTGTTCTCTTCCTCAGTAGCGCAGCCTCGAGACCGCCTGCGAATGAGCGGCCTCAACCGCTCACGTCCTCTCCTCATTGCGCGCATTCCCGACACCCTCGCAGCTCTGCGGCAGCCCATCTCCATTCAACAAGATGTCCCCGTAGTCAGTCTTCTTCCCAAAAATCAAAGCGGAAAAAGCTAGCTTTCAAACGAGGCCTGCAAACACCTCCCTGCATCCCCTCGTTCATCTCCCTCGACCTGTCCAGATCTGTCTGTCTATCTGTCTACGTGTCTGTCGAAATCCATCCATCTAGATATATCTACATTTGCTTCTGTCCACACACAATTTATGTATATATATACATATATATACATATGTATATATCTGCACGTGTTCATCTTGGTATAGTACATCTACATGGATTCTGTTTACATATATATATATATATATATATCGAAATTTGCTTCTATTTATCTACATATATATATATATATATATGTATATGTGTGAAGTTCCACCGTTGGTCGTCGTTTTCTTCCTTCTCTTCTTTTGGCTTCTAGTCTCTTCGGTTGTGTTCTCCGTCTCCTGCGCTATCCTTTTTTCCTCCATGCCTTGTTCGCTTCTTTCTTGGTGCCTTTCTTCGCTGTCTTTCTCTGCGTGTTCCTTTCCTCCTGTTACTTTTTTTCCTGTTTTTTGTTGCCGTTTTTTCCATTTACTCAGCTGCCTGCGGGTGAAGAGAACAACGTCCTGCTCCGCCTGGAAGGGGAGAAGGCGGCCCCGTGGCGCGTGCGAGATTCCTCAGATTTGAATCAAGAGGAGAGAGACGGCGAGGAGTCTGAGGCGCATGCATCTAAAAAGCAGAAAGTCTTCCTATCGAAACCCAACGACGTCAACGCAGATTGCTTCTTTCTGCTCGTCCAAGGCAAGGTGCGCAGAGTGTACTCTCTCGCGATGGTTGTGTCTCCTCCTTTTCCAGAGTCTCTCCTTCTCAAGATTCTTCCCTTCAACGAGCACGCTTTCAGCATTCTCATTCTGCAGAAAAATCTTCTCGTGAAGAGTTCCACTTTTGCGGTAGCCGACGTTGTCTCCCCGTCTGCTCGCGCTGCGGCGTTCTTCGATCTGGAAACACGCTGTGCTGCCGCTCGAATTGAATTGTCTGTTTAGTGCAGTGCTCTGCTGCAAATTCTTTTGGACATCGACAGAGCGGACTGTCCCCTCAGGTGTCACCCACTCGTCGGATGTGTCTCTCTCCTCTCTCCGCAAGTCCTCATCTTCTTGGAAGCATCTCTTCCTGCTTCCTGTCTCCTCCTCCAGCCTACACACCTACATGCTCATAAAAAGGCATGGTCTTGTATACATGAGTGTATGCACACGGATGCATGTATACACAGTGTAGCTACGATATACGGATATACTTTCATATGCATGTATGCATCTCTTGTATCGGTAGAGAGATATGCATGATACAGGTGTAGATGTCGTATTCGCATAGATCTTCATACACGCGTATGCGTGTCTATACATGTACATAGTGTAGAGAGAGATGCAGAGGTTAGGGAGGTGCTACGCACATATACACTTGAACATATGTGTGGGCCTCGACAGTATACCTGTAGACTGTGGGGGTTGACTGTATGCGTTTCACTGGTTTTTTCTCCTCTTTTTCCAGCGAGTTTTGATGTTTTCTGGACCGCTCGACTGCTGGTGTTCCACCTCTCCTCAGGAATTCGTGGAAGTGCTCCCGATCAGTGGCTGGTTGAACTTCGACCGGATGGTCCCGGCGAAAGGACAGGCGCCGACAGCCGAGGACGCAGAACACCAAGTAAACTGGGGAAAGTAGAACTGCACAAGATAAAACGTAAACGTGCACAACGAAAAAGTGAACTTTCACCAGGAGAAGACCTGACACCGCGCCAGAGGAAGTATCAGGTTCGCTGCGTTTGTTGTGTGCAAGTGCAACGCCCGTATGAAGACGAGCTCTGTCTCCATATGCAGGTTTGCTTTTACAAATCGAAATAGGTCTATACTAGTGTATAGAAAGATGTATGTAAATGTTTAACCGTGTGTATACATATATATATATATATATATATATATATATGTGTGTTGAGAATAAAGGAGGCGGATGAGCTGTCCTTCGAGTAGACAGAGCACTCTTGGACATTGCCATCTTTGTGTGGTGTGAAGTGTCAGATGCTCAAAGCTTGTCTGTTCTTCGACTATCTTTTCTCCAGAGTCGAGTGAAGGCCACCCGAGATGCTGCGCTGGCTGCGCGGGTGGCGTTGCTGAGAAGAAGCGGCGCAGAGAGCGACGAAGAAGGCGAGAGAGTGGGGAAAGAGGCAGCGAAGGAAACGCGGAGAGAAGGATCTGATCGAGACGACGACGAACTCGGCCTACGAAGGTAAGGCGCAAGAAAACAGAGCACACAGTGGCAGAAGACACGGCCAAACAGACAGCGAGATGACACGAGTCACAGCAGCTCCGGACGCTCGAACTCCCCTAGACGGATCGCTCGCAAGGTGTCTGTCAATACATGTATGTATAGGGTGGGATGGGATGTTCTCTGCCGATAGCTTTGTTTAGGTCGCACTGTTCCGTGTGTTGTCCGGGAGCGGGCAGCATGCTACCGGCGAGAAGGGGATGTTTCCGAAGAGAAGTGCGTCGATGTCTAGACGTCTACTTCAGTGTGTGCTTAGATATATCTGCGTACATCTCTATTGAAATCTGCTCGTAGATCTCTGCTGTTTCTATGTAGATTTCGGAGTGTCTGTTTTGATCTCTTGGTTGTTGTCGCTCCGCAGCAATCTCTTTTTTTTTCGTTTTTTTCTGCGGTCCCTTCCCCGTCTGTCGCCGTTTCGTTCTGTCTCGTTTCTTGTTTTCGCGTTAGCCCACTTTTTCGCGTTCCCGCCGGCGTGTGTCCTGTCGCAGGCAAAAGCAGAAGCGTATGAAGCAGCTGCTGCGGCAGAAGGCTGGACAGAAACAGAAACTGAACGAATACATTGATTCGTGAGTCTCCTCTCTTCAAACACAGCGCGTCTGTGCAAGAGAGCGCAGGAAGTCAGAAGGGAACTCCAGAACCTGTCTTCTCGTCTCCCCTCTGCTGCATCCTTCTCCTCCCTTTCGTTGCTTCTTTTTCCGAGCAAGCGTCACTCGTATGTCGCGCACACTCCTCTTTTGCGCACCAGCCGAGAACCTCTCGTCTTTCCTCGTCGCGTGCTCTTCTTCTCATTTCTCTCTTTTCTGTCTCTCTCTTTTCTGTTTCTCTCTCTTCTGGCTCTCTCTTTTCTGCCCCACTCTCTGTCTCTTTTCTGTCTCGCGTGTCTTGTCTCTTCAGGGCATTGAGTGTGACGGCTGTCCGTCAGGCAGAAGTGGACTGGGATTTCGAGGAGGTTCTGAGTGACGACGAAGAAGACGTCGCGGCAGAAGTAAAGAACCAAGGCGCAGAGGGAGAGGACGTTCTCGCTGGAGAGGCAGCCGAGGACTTGGTCTGCACAGACGACGACGAAGCAGGCGCCGCAGACGCAGACCTCACCAACTATGGCCAGGTAAAGGCGAAAACCTCAAGCGAGTTGAAAAGAACGGAGAAAGTGAAGGGACTGAGGGGTACATGCAGGCAGACTGCTTCAGAGTTCCATGCAAATGACACAGACCACACGCGTTTGCCTCGGATGCAGAGTCAGGCAAACAGCCTTCACGCTGTGGCGCTCGGCTCGCCTCTGCTGCAGAAGAACAGAAATGGGTCAACTAGAGAGACAGGCGATACGAAACAGAATCGCGCAGGCGTGTCTCGAAGGGGGAGGGAAAAGGAGAATGAGCAAAAAGAGAGGTAGAAAAGAGGAGAGAAGGGAACGGAGAAAGAGAGAGAACGAGAAAAAAAAGGAGAAGGAGAAGGAGAGAACTCCGAGAGAAGGAGAGAGATCGAGAGAGCGAGAGAGGTTAGACTGACAGAAAAAGGAGACGCAGACAGGGGTGGCTTGGCAGAACGCAGATGGAGCGAACGTGATGTGTTGTCTGTGCAAGCATGTCCTGCCTCGTGACTTTTTTAGCAAATGAAAACATTGTTGGACAAGGCGAAGGACGACGAAGCAGACGATGAACTCCACCAGTACGAATCTGACGAGGGTGAAGAGGTACGTTTTCGTCAGATGAAAGGAAGACAGGCGGTCTCTTCTCTCTGTCTCTTGTTGCACAACGTTGGACAGTGCTTTGGACCTCCATCCTTCGTGGAAAGGTCCACGTTCCCCGCTTGTTGATTTTCTTCCTCCAAAGCCTCGTGTGTCGTTTGTCCTTTCCTTCGCATCAGTGGAGGACCCGTTGTCCTCGTCTGTGCGCGGAGGAGGTTTCCTGTTTCTAGATTCAGTTGATGTTCCTCCATCGTTTCTACTAGTCTGCCCATGCTTTTCGTTGGTGTAGAGCTACTGCTGCTTGTCAAGTTCCCCTGTCTATTTAGCTGGTTACGTCTTGTCCGTTTAGAACCTGCGTAGTTTTGCGTCCATGAGAACGCGTAACGAAGATGAATGCTTCTATCCGCCGTCGAACGCAACCCAAACAACTTCTCTGGCGCAAGCTCGATCTGTTGCGTTCTCTGTGCTGGAGCAGGATCTTTGTCTTGTCTCACGAGTTTCGCAGTCGGTTGTCCGCGCGTGTTTCTGCAGAATGAAGAAGAAGGTCAAGGCGGCAGTGCATCTGGACAGACCTCTGGAGAAACGACGAAGAGTCCGGTCACTCCCGGCGCGCGACCGGCTCAGACGACTCGTCCAGCGCCTTCTGCAAAACTCGTCGCTGGCCAAGCGGAAAAGGGTGACGACGCGGACCTAAAGAGTCGTGTAATTCGTATCATGCAGCAGCACATGGGAAGAATGACTGTGAAGGTAAGGAGGAGAGGGAGAAGCGGAAGAGTGTGTGTTGCCGGTGCAGGCGCAAGAGAGAGGACACACACATGAAATGTAGGTCTCGTTCGTGTTCGCTGTTTCTCTTGAGTTTCTGGAGCACTTCACGCGTCCTTCTCGTTATTGTTCGCAGTCGGTGTTGCTCGTTATTCTTTTCAGCATTTCATGAACGCGTTCAAGGTGAAGGAGAAGAACGAGGAATTCAAGAAGATCCAGGTGAGTCGCCGTTCCGCGAATTCTTGCCGGTCTTCTTCAGACGAATCTCGTGTTCCTGTTCGCGCCTTCTTTCCACCACTGTCTCAGACTGGCGTCACTCCTTCGTCTGCATTCTCTCTGTCTTTCCTGTCTCTCCCTCGTGCCTAGTCTTCTTCTTCACTGTTGAGGGTCTCTTCTTCTCTTGCTCGTTTTCTTCTGCTCCGTCATTCCTATGTGTCTCTTCTTCTTTTCTGCTGTTCACGTCTCCTCTTCTCTCTTGTCGTTTCCTTCTTTCCTTCCCCTGCAGGTCGTGTTATTTCTTCTGCCTCTTAGCATATGTCGCCTTCTTTCCTTCCGGAAGGGTGCGGGGCAGATCTCTGCGCATGCAGCTGTCTGTTCTCGCAGGTGCGTCGGGTGGGGGGGGGGCGTCTTCGGCTTTTTTCGGTGTGTCCGGAGTTCTGCCAAGCGACTCTGGAGTGTTTTTTTACGGAATCCCGCTCGGATTCTTTTCTTTTTCTGGAAGTGACTCTCCGCCGAAATGCAGTTCTTTTGGGACGGTGTTCTTTGTCGTTTCTGCAGCAAGTCGTTCACAAGATTTGCAAGATGGAGACAACGGAAGACAAGCAGAAGTTCATTATTCTGAAGCCTGAATATCGCATGTGAAGAAGAAAGCATGGATGCCACTCGCCTTCGGTCTCTGCTTGCTCACCTCCTTCCCCCTATGTCGACTCTCTGGGCTATCTTCACTTCTTTCACTTTCGAAGCCTTCTTTTTATACGGTCGCTGTCCTCTCTGTTCCTTCGGCGACCAACATGTACAATGAGAAAACACAGAAGACCTGAGAGTACGTGTGGTGTTCCGCAGCCTTTCTGTCGAGGTGGAAAAACATACGAGACAAAACTGCAGTGTCTTTTTTGGAGCATAGAGACCCTTGCGCATGCAAAAAGAAAAACACTTTTCCGGCGGGTCATGTTGCTCTCAACTTTCGCCGCTGCCTCAGCAAGAAAACCAAAAAAGAGGAGAAATCTTCACTCACTTCCGATCCTCCTTCCCAGGCATCTTCCGTTCTGTTCCCTGGTGCCTCAGTGCATGTGCGACCGCGGCTGACCATGTGGTCACTTGCGATAGCGATTGGCACAGCATCCTCCACAGACCTTGTTGGTTTTTGTATTCCTCTTCTTCCGTACACTTCTCGTCTGCCTCCACAGAACGATATTTCTATGCATATATATATACTTATTTATTTTTGCACATGTTAAAATCAATGTGTGTTTGGGGTTTAGGGGGGAGGGGGATGAGGTAGATCGACGCATGTTGGAATTTGTGCGTTCATACTTAGTCATGGATACGTCCAGATATGATTTGAGGCTGGCGGAGTGTGTGCAAGTAATTGGAACCGTTGTGTAAGGAAAGATGTGTAGAAGAATTCTCTCTTGTCTATTTTTGTGCTCAATATCAAAATAGTAGCATTCACTGCACACGGCGTAGCGCGAACACTCGAAAAGCGGGGGCATCAGAGAAGCAGTGATCCTCGGAAGAAATCCAGAGAGTGTCGATTTCTGCACAGCATGCAAAACGAGTAAAACGGCTGAATCGAAGTCGAGAAAACGCATCAAACAGTGAGTGAAATCAGAGAGGACGCCGGTTACCATCGGCGCACAGGCACTAGGGTGCCGTATGTTGCTAGACAAGCGAGAAACCCAAAAGGACTCGAGAAGCACTGCAGTGGCGGCTTTCTTGGAAGCAGACATCTTGTTCAACGAGGGTTACACCCTTTCAGCCGTCCGTACCGAGAGAAACGAAATTTTTCTCGATCGAGTGATCTGTGGACCCCAGTTTTCCCATGTAAAGTACAGTTGGTCGAGGGGAGCCCAGCGTGTAATTGAAAAACCAACAGTTGCGGTCTAAGCTTATGAAACCACGATGTTTTGCGCGCGAGACACTACAGCTGGCTTGGCGAGCTCAAAAGCGACTTGCACATGTTTTTTAGTGTGTCAGTTGAGATTAATTGTTCGAAATTGAAACGAAAGGTTGTTCAGCCTGATTTAGAGCGTGTCACACCAAGACACAAGTGTGAACGGTAAATGCAGTCATCGCGCGTGGCTTTGTTGTGACTCCTCTGTGTTTCCCTACGTCAAACTCCTGGCAACACTTGAGAGTGGAAAGGCTACGAATCACCTGGTCATGTAACTTTGCTCCGTCGAGTTGGATTATGTTGACCGTAATCAGCTGTCACGTTCCTTTCTGGGAAACAGATAAACGCTTTACTTTCAAACTCGTGGAATTTTCCTGCAAGTATTTCAAGAACTTTACGAAGAATGTTGGAAGGCATGCGCAGCTTAAAAACAGAAACGACTTCGTGCTGAACTGGCTCTGGTCCGGGTTGAGAAGAGTACAGAACTCAAAACGTATCGGGAGTTGCGGTACACGCCTCTCCATGGAGCTCTCTTTCGTTAATGCGGCACACGAATGTGTATTTAAACGCGGTGCAACACTTCTTTGATTGACTGCTTACGATACTTTCCAACAAAGAATCGTGGCTACTGGGTCCGAAATGGAAACAACCCACGACACTTCGCTGAAAACTGGCACGCTTTGTACGGAATACACTTTGAAGTATCTCCTTGTGTTTGCGCTAATGGATTTGGTACGGGGCGTGTCAGTCAAGTTGTCGGCGCTTGGGTACGTGGTGAACCCCGAAGCAGGGCGCGTCGCGTCCAGTCCACGTTTCGCATTCGCTTCTGATGTGAGTAGTACGCAGACAGATTTCCCCAGTGAACAGACGCACGGAGTGCACAGATCGGAAACGAGAGAGACTGAGTTGAGAAGCAGAGGTGACAGGAAAGCACAGACAGCGAGGACAGCGAGGCAGGTTACCAAGCAAAAACGGGGTTTGTGCGCATGCACAGAAGCGTCCACGGGAACTGGAAGAGGCGGAGTTTGTTTCGAAATGAAGGAAAAGTGAGCAGAAGAAAGTGCGTGGGGAGAGCTCGCCTTCAGTAGAGCTTTTTCGTTTGGTCCTCGCTCGAGGAACTTGGACAAAGTCGGTGAGGTTCAGCAACTCTCCGGCTTCTTCCACCCGTCGCACTGAAACTTTAGAACACACGACTACTCACGGGAAGAGAACGTGCCAGCGGATCCGAGGACACTTCCTTTCGCGGTCAGTTTCGTCGCTCCTTCGGTCTCTTCTTCCACGAAATCCAAAAATTCATCTCCGCCAACAGAAATTCTGCTCTCTGAAAAGGCACGCCAACAAGCGAAGGCGACATCTCCGCATTTGTTCGACGACAGACCATGCCTCGCATGTATCAAGAATCAAGAACCTGTTTCTAGGCATGTGTAGTGTGTGTCGAAGCGCGTACATATATTTATGAAAATATCGAGAGCGTAGATACGTCTAGGATTCCCACTGTGATGCGTTCACCTGTAACTCCTGTTTCTCCGCACAGGCTGCTTGTTTGTCGAGATCGAGAGCAGAGTCGAGCGAGCAGATGTCCCTGCGTGTTTACATTTGAAGCTTGGCTGCGTGAAGAAAACCACTTTTTCGCTCTTACGGTCCTTGACGTATCTGTAGAGTTTCCGGGTGCCCTTGTAAGCCTGTTCAAGGAGCAGAAGGGCGGGTCCGAAGATGTAGACGACGATCACCGAGTAGTACGCTGCGGTGTACGTATCCTCTAACTCATGCATGTCGGCGAAGAAAGGCGTCTGGTTTTTCCACTGCGGAATTTGCTTAAAATACTTGACCACCTGGCTGTATGCGGAGTCCGTCGAAACCACGAGAATGTTCCAAGTCGCTTTGTTAGACAGAGAGGCAGGAAACTCCGCAAGCAGCTTCTGCTCCAACTCCTTCGCATCTGTGCGCAGCTTCTTCTCAGCGCGGGATCGACCAAAGAGAATAAAAGTCCACCAATCTCGGTCCTTCCACTCCTGTCGCAACCGCAGAAAACACGAGAAAAAACACAAGAAAGAAGTGCATTCGATTCACCTCTAAAAATCCAGAAAAATGCACACATCGTCATGGGCTCAAATAACGCAGCCACACAAGTATGTGTACTACGTGCAGGTGACAGTGTCCACGAGCAAGAAGCAGAGCCTGTTTTCGACTTCCTCGGGAGACCAAAACTACGTTTTGAGGGAATACTCGGGACGAGAGAGAAGCCTGCGATGACGACGGCTGCGTAGAGTCGCATACGTTCGCCAAGAAAAGACAGAGGCCTTCAGGGACATGTTGGGTGTCTCAGCAATTCCATCTCGTTCTCGTCCCCCACTCGCCTCCCCATGTCTCTCTCCCACTTCCTCTCATCTCTCAGGCAGTCGGAGACGATGGAGACTGGGCACTCCCAAGCGCTGGCGGCACAGTGTTGCTGTCTCTCTTGGAAGAGCTACGAACGAAGATCTCCCAGAGACAGTCCATTCGCGTCCTCAGCAGGACTATATTTCTTGCGACTGACGCAAAAATGTTGGAAATGCGTAGAGTACCCAACTCAAGAAGCCGTCGCGCAAAGAACGGTCGCTCGCATATCGTCAGTTGCTATCTCTGTTTCTCCTTTACGTCTCTTCCTTCCTCTCTATCTTGCTGACTTCCTCTCCCCCTTTCCTCTCTTTCTCTCTCTTCCTCTCTTTCTCTCTTCCTCTCTTTCTCTCTTCCTCTCTTTCTCTCTCTTCCTCTCTTTCTCTCTCTTCCTCTCTTTCTCTCTCTTCCTCTCTTTCTCTCTCTTCCTCTCTTTCTCTCTCTTCCTCTCTTTCTCTCTCTTCCTCTCTCTCTTTCACAATCTCTCTGTTCCTTTCTCTCTTCCCCTCTCTGTATTGGTTCACGACTGTGGCGGGGTCAGTCTCGAGCTTCTCTTTCCGAACTGATCCAGGAGAATCTCTTTGACGCGAAGGCACGCAGTTTCTCTTTGTTCCTCTGCCGGCATGCCGTGTATTGCCAGGATCCACTGGCAAGTTGAATGGCGCTGCTTGCCGCGGTTCCACTGAGAGTTTCGTTAGGCTGCCACCTGTGTAGGTCGCGCAGGAACAGTTTGCGCGTCCAGACAGGGTCCTTGTCAGTCCAGAGAACGGACCTGCTTCGGTTCGGGTCTGGCGAAGGGAGACCTGGTCCACATGTGGAGGTAGTGGTGGGTCTTTAGTGCCATGAATCTTGGACTGTCTTCGTAGAAGGTTTTGTAGAAGGTGGGGGCGAGTTCCTTTTCGCGTTCTTCGCGCGCGTGTTCAGCATCCTTCGGGACACCGGTTGGGCGGCTTCGCTGGACCTTGATCATCACCGTTTTGCCGAGCAGGACGCTGCCTAGGAGCTTGTAGAGTTCCACCGGCAGCCAGAAGAGCCTTTCCGCCAGCGCACTGATGTCCGACAGCTTGGAGCGCCCTACGCAGAAGTGGGGAGTCTCGAGAAGCAGCATGCGCTGGATGAGCGGGACATACGCCCCGCAGGAAACACTCGCAACCAGTGCCTCGTCGACGTCGTCCATCTTCCCCTGCTTCAGCAGTGCCTCCTTGCTGTGCTTCTGGAGAATCTTGCTGTAGTCGAGATACCCCAGAGGAAGCAACACAACGTCAGGTTCGAAGCCAGAGAAGTCCTTGACCAAACTCGAGGCTGACTGAGGCCCGACCACTTTGTCCTCGTCAACGCACGTCACACACACATTCACCTGCTTGCCGTGGAACGGAAACGCAAAGCGACAAGACGTCGGAGCAGAAGGCGAGAGAGCAGAAGATGGAGAGAGAGAAGGAGAAGAATCGGGGGAGGGAGAAGGAGAAGAAGCACGGGAGGGAGAAGTTCGAGGTGACGACGAGGTGGGCTGGCGGTGAGAGGGCGAGGTCGAAGAAGAGGAGACAAAAGAGTGAAGATAGCGAGAGGAGGAGTGACAGGAGAGCCGGAAAGCGGCGCAGGGTACAGACAGAAACCGGAGCTGATTCTGGCAGCCTGAGAGAGAGAGAGACTGGGCGACGAGAGGCAGAGAACGAGAAGAAGAGAGGAAGCATGACGAAGAGGAAACGGAAACAGAAGGCACAGGACGCAGAGCGGCTTTCTTGACAGCCCAGGCGGACCGAAACAAAGCTCGAGCAGAGGTTTCATCGACCTCTTTTCCTCGTTCTTGTCCCGAAGTCCCCTGTCTCTGCTCCACTCGTGTCGTCGCCGCCTCCCTCCCTCTTCTGTTTATGAAGAAAAGAGTACGTCTCCATTCTTCCGGTGTATCGACCGCCTCTGGACGTGTCTCCTCGACAGACACAATATGCGTCAGTCTTCTGCGTGTCGTCCGCGGCCGTTGACAGAGCGCCCGATGCTTGGAGACAAAACGCAAAGGAAAGCAAGACGACGAACGGAGGAGGAAGGACGAGCAACCCTGGGGCCCCATTCTCCCTTCCCGTTGAAGACAAACGAAAACCACAGACGTTCTTCGCTGGGATTCAGGAGTGAGAGGTTCGGTTGTGGAGAGACGCAAGAAGGCAAATACGCAACACGAGACTGGCCAAAGCAGAGCGAAGAAGGAAAGGTGTTTTGGGGGGGATGGAACCGTCTTAAAAGAGGCGAGTAAACGTGGAATTGGCGAAGATTCACACAGGAGGGACTGGAGAAAGATGGAGAAAGGAGGCAAAAACATGCGGGATGAAATTATGCGCTCTAGAAAACGCAGACAGATTGGCGGCGAAGGTCCAAGCGATTCTGCTCGTTCGAGAAGAGCCTGTGAAAACAGCGAGTTCCTCCTCTTTGTTCAAGGGAAAAAAGGTCATGGCAAAAGAACAGGAGTGACAAAGACTCCCTGAGAGTTTTATGAAAACCCGTTCAGGGCACTTGGACACGTCATAGGACGATCTTTGCCAACGATGCTACGACGGAAAAGTGAGACAACCGGTGACAGAAGAGCGGGCTTCCTGTCAAAGCCAAAAGTGTGCGCATGCAGGTGTTCCGAAAATAAACTCTGATTTTCAAAGTTGCAGTGTGTTTCAAGTGGTTGCCAACACAAGAGGAACTCACAATCGACGGAAATTCGTGACCATGATGGTTTGAACCTCAGAACTGCATGCAACGTAAAGAACACAGATGACATGCGGCGTGTGTGCTCCGAGAAATCGCGTAAAACGCCAAATATGGACACAGCGTCCCTCGCCTTCCCTCTTCGTTATGTTATTCGAAGGAAATGCATGAAACCGGTTTAGAAAACCCGTTTTCTCTGACACTTTACGGTCACACAAGTGCCGGCCCTGTCGAGATGTCGAAGCGGCTATCCTGACTGCATGCGCGAGTCAAAGCGTGCAAGTCCAGATTGGTGAGAAAGGAGTGAGAGATCAGTTTCCGTCTAAAAAATGAGCTTCACGACGCTGTATTTAGAATCAAACCAGTGGTGGCTTGAAGCAGAACACTCTACATCAGCCGGGCTGGCACAGAACCTGAGACACCGTAGGAATTTGTGCGTGTGTGTGAGAGGCTTTCCGTCTGAATGTTGTTACAACGAACGAAAATGAATGATGCAAGGGCACGTTTCTTCGGAGTTGCTCGGGTGTACACGGGCATTTTTGAGACGCTGTGAAACAAAGAAGCTTAAGGTTGCGTACGAGTGAGGCGCCAGTGTGTAGACGGGATGTTTGTCGCGAGCTACACATGACGAGAAAAGTCAGTGAAAACCTGGGAGTGAGGACAGGGTTGTAGCATGCGAAACGAAGACAAGCCGAAGAACTGAGAGAGAGGTGGGAAAAGGAGAGGCAGTACGAGGTAAGTAACGTCTCTTGCGAGATGGGTATTCCATTAGCGACAAGACTGTCGCGCATACAGGCGCATTCGAGACGCTCGAAAGCAAAGAGTTGCCAGGATGTACAGACTTTGTCTCGCTTAAGATCGAATGAATGAGATTCATTACTAGTATCGGTCACTGGAACCACATTTCCTGGGGGAATTCGGAGAATATTCAGAAACAAACACGAACGTTCGAATTGAACTTCAGTGCGACCTAAATTCCTTCCCACAACATAGTCCCGATCAAGAGGAGCATTTCGTGGATGAAACGCTTCCTCGTGCTCATTTTATCACTTGCCTACACTTCCACGGTAAATCTAACCACGCTGCTGACGGAAGACTTGCCACATGTTTGCTAAGCGTTTACGGTTGAAGTGGCTCAGCCTACCGTGTGCGATAGCACAGCGTGGGGGACGTGGAAGAGTCTTGAGTCTGCAACTGAATGAAAGATCTACGTTTGTGTTTTATGACACCGCATAAAATTTGACTCACCAACAATTTTTGTCAGGCTGTTCGTGCACCATTGACCCTCACTTGCAAAGCAGAATAGCAGCCTGAGATTGCTCTGACGGCGCTGCTGCTACAAAGGGCTGGTCTCTCAGCGACCAGAAAGCATTAAACACGCGAATGGGTGGGTGCAATGCCCCTTATACGTCAACACGGTAGGAACGGGAACTGCAAGGTGTCAGACACTGCTGCCAAAAAACTTTTCTTTATCCTCCGTTTTGTGTCGCAACGGTCCTAACAGATCCGTCTCAACAGTCTGCGCTGAAAAAAACGTCTAGGAAAACTGCTGTCACGCAATGCGTGGCGAGTTTCATTCTTGTCGTTTCTCGGCCCTGAATCTGCGTCATGACATGCACAGCTGTTTATTCGGAAAAATCTCACACAACATCCACATGAGAGCCGATGGCACAGTTATTTCGCGGAAGGAGCCGAACCCGCTCGTTAACTGATTTACAGGATCAAAACGTGTGCCACATTTGAAGGTAAACTGTCGCATCCTTGTTTGTTTTCACCCTGGCGAGCATTTCCTGGTTTTCCCAAGCAACTGGAATCTTTATACACACTGAAAGGCAGACGAAATTGGTATGGCGACTCATTTATAACTTCCAACAAGATAGGACAGCTAAACAGAGCGTTACCCGGTACGAAGAAATACGGAATCCCCTTTTCGGCAATTGATTCGGCGAGAAGTGTTCAAGGACGAGAAAAAGTTTATACTACACTCCGTCAAGACGCCTTCTACGAGGGAAAAGGCTGCATTCTTTGCCTCTACAAGCAACCAAAGGAAGAGCAGAAACTGCCAGAGTTACTTATCGTTTGTTGTCGCCACGAATCATGCACACACATCGTAGATTAAATTATGCTCTGTGCTGCGTGATACCTTGATTAGATGTGCTGTCTTTGATGATGCCGTGAATGAGGCGTGACCTTAAGTTTCGCATCTTCTCCAGCGATATACGATACTACATCGTTAGGAAAACTCGGGGAATGCTACCAAGGCTGGACACACGAAAACCATTCACTCATTGGTTTTCACGTGCCTCAGCACAGGCAAGACGTACATGAATGCCAGCGTTAGCTTCGCTTTGTTCTCGAGCCCAGATTGCTTCTCGGCCTAAAGTCTGCCACCCCTTTTTTACAAGGCACCTTGCTTTGCGATGCTGGCCACCGGCAGTTGACCCCTGCCGTTGTTTTCATCGAACAAAGGCGCCCCACGAGAACGCGAAACTTTCCAAATAACGCTGTGGTTTGAGATCGGTACAATTCTGCGGTGTATGTACAGCTTTTCCAAATGAACGACGCGCGAACCCGTTAACACACAACTTTTTTGCAGGAACTAACATGCACAGACGTGGCGAATGTTACGCACAGTACCTGTGCGCGGTGTAAGCGCTACACGTTTGTTTTCGTCTGCTGAACTGTGGGGGAATTTCTGCGAAGACACTAGTATTTGCAGTGAGCGTGTACTGGTTGCAACCGAAAGATCTGGTGTGTTGCTTGGCGCCGAATCGGAAGGTGTCTGCACAGACGCACAGCTGGCTGGCGTTTTTTCAGCTAAGCTAGCATTGACGAACGGAGTTGTCGACGTCTTTCGCTTTTTGTCGGCGACTCTGTAAACGCGAGTTGTGCTCGTTTTTTGTTCTTGACCAGAACCAATGTGCAGCGTACTTCTTACCGTCTGCAGCCGTCGTCTAACAGGGGTAACGCACCCCGAAGTAGATACTGTTGACGGCCAGGTTTCGCCGCCTGACGCACCGTTTTCCCTTCCAGATCAAGGCGGTTCTTTTCGCGTGGCACCGGCGTACACGACAGCGGGTGGTGGACAGATACGGTCGGCACGCGCTGCGCAGAGGCGAGCAGCTTTTTGTGGCCGCGGTTTCGCGCGTGCCGGCCTGTACCGTGCGAGCAACGCAGCTTCAGAGCCAGCTGGGAGGCGATGAGGCATTCCACGCGTGCCGTCCCCGAATTATACGAGAGAAAGGGTCTCGAGCAGTTCCGGCTGGAGGTGATCGGCGCGGAGCCTGGCGCTGGATGTAAGTCTGTCGGCTTTTAAAAAAAGAGTGTCCGTATTTTCTCGTCAAATCGCCATTTCAGAGGCTTGTAGAAAATTGCGTGCACAGGAGCGCGCTGCCGCGCCTCTACTGTCTTCTAAAGGCTTGTTTCCCCAGAGGCGCAGCATCAATTCTTGGCGCGCTTCCCCGCCCCGGTGTCACGTTTCTTCTTGGCAAGGTGCGCACAGTTCACCTTCCGTCGGGCTCACCTCCCGGTTTTTTCTGAAAATAAAAATGCGTGTCTCTGCAGCCCGGCGGCTGCGCCACAGGCCAGCAGAGGTGGGATCTGTCACACCAGCTATTGCAGCGGCGAAGAAGAGCACCGCAAACCGGTTGGTCATCCAGAACAAACCGTCTACCAACGTTTCCGTGGATCGCCAAAAGAACCCAATGGCGACTGGAAGCAAGACGCGCTCGTCCAGCTCCAGCAAGTCCAGTGGCAGCGCAAAGAAACCCAGCGCCGTGAAACAGCACGCAGCTGCTGCACCCAAGAAAACCAGCAAGAAAACCATCAGTGTAAGGCAAACTGTCCTCTACACCTTCACCCTGATTGGATTGCTCTGGTGACCTCGACTTTCCTGCCGTAGTCCGCCTGATGCGTGCAAGTTCCCCCATCAGTGGAAATCCTTTGATTCAGAGCGCCATGTTTCTAAGCACTACTTAAACTAGGGAACGTCTTTTTCTTTTGTCAAATAAGCGGCATTGGAGCTTCCAGAGCGGTGTTGGGAAAGGCGAGGGTCGGACTGCAGGGGGCATTGCCAGAATGGATATACCTGCCTTTAGAAGACTCAGGATCTACAGCTGATGGATGCCAAATCCATAGCGGGACGTTTGGGCAGTTGATATAAGTTCCCTACTAAGGGAATGTGTGGGGGAGGGGGCAGGGAAAGGGAATGTGTTGTTTCTCAACGCGGATTAGTAAAACCCCGATGATGCAACTGCGAGACTCGACAAAATGGCATTGGCACGAAGCGATGGGGATGCAAGCAAGGATAACGTTAACAAAACACGAATTCATCTAGAGATATTAGTCATTTCTGTATGGAGCTCGTATAGAGCTAGCGTCTGCCTCAGGGTATATACACAGCGCAGCACACGTGTTTGAGGCCTTATGTGGACGCATGTGACTTTTCTGTGTGTGTTGTCTGCACAGAAGAAGGCGACCAGAGGATCCTCGAAGTCGGCGACCAAGCCGTCGAAGGCATCTCTGGTGAAAGCCATCAAGGCTCGCGAAGGCAAGAGCTCCCAGACTGCAGAGAAGGGAGGAGTCTTCAACAACGAGGTTAACTTTGCCTCCGCAGCTGCCTCTCCGGCCCACTTCGCCACCGCGGCAACCACACGTGCTGCTTCAGCTTCTTCCAGCCGTCCGTCTGCTAACTCGCCCACGAGCACTTCCAAGTACAACGACGCTCGCCGATCGGGGAGAAATGCCGCTCCTGAGCAACGATCCACCGGCTTCTTCGGCTGGTTGCGCAGACTTTGGGGCTGAGGAACGAACCGTGAATATGGCATCTTGAGATGTCTTGGTCCTTTGAGTAGTGTCGATCTTTCCAGCAGTGCAACGTACAGAACCAAATTCTGGTGCGTTGGCCTTAACTGCCAAGATGACGGAGGAAGTCGGGCGGTTGCCTTTTCGATTTCCGGCTGGTGTCCGCTCGTGAGACCGATGGTGTGTGTGCCCAGGAGCGTGTTGTTTTTACAAGCTTGGGAAATGATCTTGTCAAAATATTTGAAGAGGTTAACACTCAACTTGGCAACTCAGTGCTGCAGAGCAAGGCACGCGGGTGGGGTGCTGACGGGGTCTGGCGAAGAGGCAACCTCGAGACGCCACACCGGGACGAAACCAAGGCAGGCAACACGTGTGCTGGCGGGTGGTGTGTGGGATTATCTCATAAAACATGCACTCCTGCTTTTCAATCCTTTTCGTCTGTTTCCCGTCCCTCTGCAGTCTTGTGAAAACAACGGAGTTTTCTTGGCTTCGTTTGAGTCGTGCATACATATGCTCATGCACTTCTGCAATGCTATTGTTAATAGTTCTCCACAGTATGAGATATTCGGACTATAGTGTACTGGCGTCACTCTCTTCTTCGAACTGCTTTTGCAGTGGTACGCGGCCTTTGGGAACCACATTGCAAGAACCAGAGGCTTTTCTGATTAGAGCAGATCCTACACTTTAACACGTGCTGGTCGCGGTATGGGTGCAGGGGCGGAGGGTCACCGAGCGTTGTAGGGTTATTCGTTTCATTCCACCGAGAATCGAAGAGCAGGGCAGACTGCGTAGAGTGCAAAACAAAGAAAGTAGTCGAGCTCCTGAGCCTCCGGATGTGTGCCAGGACCTTCCACAGCACTGGCAGGTGCTCACACTCCAGCGGACGCGGCTTCTGTGTGAAGGCAGTCGAGAGGAACAGATGTGCACGAGTATTCATACAATTGTTTCAACGAATGACTAGGCCGCGACGTCACAAATCGATAGGAATCATGGTGAGATGTTTCCGGGGGATAAAACACTGTAAATTCGTTGATGTATGCGAGCATGTGGTCGGCAAGCGCAACTCAAGGTAGTTGCCATGTTTGCGGTTGGCGAAGGTGAGCCGTTTGTCATGCCAGAATCGAATGTCACACGGAAGTTGTGGTATCGTGATTTGTTGAGGAGCCTGATCAGCGGCTGTCGCTGGAAGTGCCTGTGGACCGTGCGTGTTTTGTGGAGGGTTCAAGAGTTACGTTTCTCGAAATGCCGTTCCTTAGCATTCTTGACGCACTACGAAAGGCCAAGCAGACGTCACTCTACATGTGGGCGCCGGCCGCCAAGGACGTTGGGATGCTCAGTTCCTGCGTCCCATAGAATCTTTCTGTCTCAGACTCTGCAGGATCAGCGCGTGACGTTCTCTGCTAGTCTGCCACCCTCTGTCATTGGTCCTGTTTCGTTTCACTGAGGCGTCACTTTGCGTCTATCGATCACCATCTGTGTTAATTGACGCCAAGGTTTTTAAACAGCAGTGTGCGTTTCAGCTTGGAATACCAACACGGCAAGACAGTGTGACTATGAACGCGGCCATGCGGACAAAAGCCTCGTACGCGGGCTCTCCCGTAGGTGTCAGCACCACAGAAAAACATGGCTGCACTTGAAAAGGACGCCTACTACAGTCTTACTTCGTAGTTCTGGTACGGGCGGCATGTGGTGACACCGTGGAATGCCGAAGAAAACGCATTCAAGACACATCCGTGGTGCCCGCAGGCATGGAGTAACCAGCAGCACAGACGTTTTCCTTTGCAACAAAAAAACATAACCACTAAAGAAACGACTGTGTTATGACTATTCCTACCCGATGCAAATTCGTCCTGTCAGTGAAGCAGTTCACGGGAAACAAGGCCTGCGAAGAGCTTTTTCGATGCCCTCTGTGCTACCACGAGCTTTTGCCCCGACGCTGGAAGAGCTGCATTCTCGTACATACCGCAGCGGAACTTGATCGTTGTATGCTGCGTGAGTACGACAGAGTCAAGACACTTGAGTTTTCGTCGGGGGACGGAGTCTTTCCCTGTGCCTCGATGCTGCGAGGTTGCCGGGAGCGTTGTCGCTTTGGAACGAGCTGATGTCGGGGCAACCTTCCAGCCCCCACCCAGCCCACCTCCTGGATGTCACTACCTTTCTTTGCGGGGCACCGCCTAGCTGGAAATCCCGCGAGTTGCGAAAGTGGACACAACTGGTTTCTTTGTCTCGTTTTCTGCCCGAGACTCTACGGTTCCTCGCAGTTGTCTAACCTGCAGCCGCTCTGTCGTGAGGAATACGCTGTCTCCCGCTGGCTGCCGACCAAAAGCCGAAGAAGCAGGACAAGAGCCAGCGCCGCAGCGAGACCCGTCTTTCCTGTTACACTACTGAATCCCGCGTCTTAACTCTTTCCCTTCCCATTTTCCTTCCCGCGCTACTCCAGGAGAACTTGGAGGCGAAATCGCCTCGCCGACGTCCTTGCCATCGTTCCTCCCCTTCTTCTAGCTTTCGAGAAATCTCAGTGGGCATGAGTTTCAATTTTCGGCCTCTGCACTTTTCACGCAGGCAAAACTCGACCCCGACTGTCCCTCCAGCTCTGCTCGAGCGCTGAAGGTTTGGACGAACGTCGGCCGGAAGAACCAAGATGGAACGAAGGTACGCCAGAAAACATTTGAATGCTTTGGCGATCCCGCCGTCGGCTGCCGCAACAGCCTGAACGGTTTCTCGCGACGGAAGAGCTCGCCTCGATTTCATAGGAATCCTGGCCTAAATGCTGTCATGAGATCTGCAGTCTTTGCTCTCTGCTTCTGAGGCGCTCACGTCCAGGGCCGTTTGTATCGTCATCACTCTCTAAACCTACTAAGTTTCTTCGGTTTTTGTCTTCCTAAAGGTCTGCAGCGTGCGTGTAGCACGTCTCCCGTAAGGCCATTTGAATTTTTCGTAGCGTTTCTCGTTTGGCGGTGGGACACTTGTGCCCCCTGGGCGAGCGTTGCGGACTTGTGTGTCGAAAGCACGGCTTTGCCGGAGAGAGCCGTTCCCCATCGCACTTCGTTCTGTATAGACATCGAGGCATTTGAGGTGTCTCGCAGTCGTTTGTAGAGGTCCAGGAACTCGCGCGAAGGCAATCCGACCATGCCCGCTTACGCCGGGATGTCTGCAGCCGCTAGGGATCCTGCCTGCGGGGTCGTAGGGGACGCCCCTCCGTGTGCTTCGAGCAACGGAGCGATGAGAAGTCTGGGACAGCGTCTTTCCCGACAAGACGATGCCTCTGGAAGCTGCGGATCAACTTGTCCTGCCGCGCTCTCTCCGTCGGGTCCGGAGAAGCTCCACAGTCTGTCCCCGAGAGCGAAGAGTTGCCTCTCGGATTCAGCCGCTCCGCCGTCGGCCAGTCCCCTGACGCTGACTCGAACCGCTGTGCTTACTGGTTCAGTTACCTTCCGTGAAGTTCCTAGAGCAGGGGCTGAGGCGACCTCCAATGGCGTGGTCACCTGCATCTGCAGCGAATGTGTTACGCGCTTGACCGACGGCTGCTGCGCCCGTTGTGGTCGCGAGTGTGTGTCCGCCGCGACTTCCACGGTCAGTCCTGCGAAACGCGCGCGAAAGGAATTGCGACCGGAAGACGCAGCACTATCGGCCACCGCCGGTCCTTGCTCGAATGGGAACTGCATCCAGCCGTGCGAGTACGCAAAATCCGCCCTCGTCGCGGCGTGTTCAGGCTCTTCCGAAAAGATCACGCAGAGTGCTTCTGCCCAGGTCCCCGCGAACTGCGGCGAAACTGCCAAGTCCGGAAAGAACACATTCCCGGCTTGGTGGTCCGAACAGCGCGAGCAGCTGCTCGGCCAGCAGCGGCGACTCGCCAGCGCTTTGCCGTCGATACACCCGACGGCTTTCACCGCCGAACAGGCGGAGTCGCTCGATGCACTGACACGGCATGGTTACCGCGTGATTTCCGGAGCGACTGCGGAGCCGTTCGCGGATTTTGTCGATCGGTACGACAACTTCATTTTTGATGTTGACGGAGTTCTGGTCATGGGCAGCCAGCAGTTCGCCGGCGCGCCCGCTGCCCTCCAGGCCTTGCGACAACGAGGCAAACGCGTCATTTTCTTCACGAATGGCGCCAGCAAAAGCAGGCGAACCTGCGTCGCGCTGCTTAGAAAAGCTGGATTCGAAGCTCACGAAGAGGAGGTAAGGAATGCAAAACACGGGGCATAAAGACACTGAACTGCATCTTGAGCTCCTGGCAGTTATAGTCGCCGTGTTATTGAAAAGGGAAGCACGCAAATATACGTATGAGTGTGCCTGTGGGACCTCTGCGTTTGCGCCTGTGCCGCTCACCGCTCTGCGTTGGTTTCCTGATTCTGTCGGAGATGTTTTCGGAGTGAGTTTTCTTCAGATGATCTGCACGAGCTACGCGGCGGCGGAGTACATGCGTCTGACACATCCGCACGTGAAGAAGGTGATGGTTATCGGAGAATGCGGCTTGAAGGAGGAGTTTCGAGAAGCGGGCATGGTTGCTGTGACGGCTGAAGAACACGCGTCTTCCCCGGATGCGCCTTCGCCAGCTCCGTCGATTTCTTCGGAACGCGATTTCCTCGATTTGACGCGGGCACTCGATCCGTCCGTCGGCGCGGTTGTTGTCGGCTGGGACCGGCAGCTGTCCTACGTGAAACTGTGTCTGGCTTCTCTGTATCTCCAGAGAAACAACGGCGCGCTGCCCTTCATTGCAGCGAATCGCGATGCGTACGACGTCATTGGGGGCGCAAAGATGCCGGCCAACGGAGCCGCAGTTGCCGCTCTCGAGCTCTGTTCGTCTCGGCAGGCTGTGTGTGTTGGGAAACCGAGCGCCTGGCTTGTCCAGTTTCTCTTCAGCAAGTACAATTTAGATCCGAGCAGAACGGTTGTGTGTGGAGATCGGTTAGACACAGATATAGCTTTCGGGAAGTGCGCCGGAATCGACTCCTGCGTCGTGCTCACCGGGTGCACCACGGTGGAACACTTAGTCGGAATGCCACCCACCCACCCCAGTGCCCCGACGGTCGTTCTGCCACACGTGGGGCTCCTTCAAACCCTCAAGTACGCAGACACTGCGAAAGCAGGCGTGGTAGCGGAGAGAATGCAGAACGGAGACCACTGCGCGTAGCCGATGATTGAAGAAAGAACCGTTTTGGGAGGCGGGACAGCTGGGAGAAGCAGCCAACAACCGACGTCAATCTGTCCGGTGTCTTGCCCGCTTCGAGGGCCTCGGAACGCTGCCTATGGGCAGCTTCGGGCGCGACGCCTTTGTGTCTCGCAGGGGGTCGGAAGAAGAACAGACACGACCCGGGATGCGACGGAGCATCCCAGGTATTAGGTAGACGAAAGGTACACAGTTGGTGGCCTACAAATCCGTGTCAGTGCACGCTTCGTGTCACACAGTGTACAGTGTTTCACGCGGTTGTTGACCTAGGGTTGTCCGAAACGGAGAACCTCGACCGCACGCTGTCTCTGAAAACAGCCGCCTGGTCCGCAAATGGAGGGAACCGACAAGACGACTCGCGGAGAGTAGGGAGTGGGGAGAGAGGAAGCGAAAGAGAAAAGAGAGGAGGAACAGGACTGTCCCCGCAACGGGTTCCGTGCAAAAGGTCCCAGCATTCGGTTGGGTGCCCTCCTTCGGGTTGTCTGCTTTGACATGTGCACCATTGCAGACGTACAAACGCATCTCTACACAGAGGAAGCGGGGCAAGAAGCAAGAGAAACAAAAGATACGCTTGGGGCTTTACAGCGACGAATAGAAAGTGTGCATACTTGCCTCCATAAGCATTACAGGGTCGAAATTGGATCAGGAGAACACGTCACAGCCAGAAGTACAGGAATTTGGGTACTCCAATCAGGAGAGAAACACATACTAACAGCCAGAAGACGGCAGTAAGAGGGACGACGGAAGGGAGAAGGGGATATTAGGCGTTGCCGTGGAGTATGGTATGTTGTCTTTGTTTCTGTTTTTACCGGCCCTGACCGTCGTCGTCTGTGTTCGTACGAAGGAGAAACACCCATCATGGTGCGGGTGCCCTCCGACAGTTTCTCGTATACATAGTTCAGTTCTGCAATCATTGAGTGACATGCCTTATTAAGACATGTTCTTTGTCTGCCGTTGCCAGGCAGGGTTTCATAATTCGTTTTTGAACGCAAAGAACCTCTCTCGGTCAACATCTCTGTCTTGCCTCGGAACGACTTACCTACCGAACGGAGCCGACCTGCTTTCGGATTCCGTTTGTCTCAATACGGCAAAAGTCCGTCGTCGGTTTCCTAACGAAAGTGAAACTTGCCCTGTAATTTTGATTCGGGAGCCACGCGATTCAAACTAGAGGTTCATTCACAGGCTCAGCCGTGTCGTGGCCACCCCCCGTTCTCTTGTTTTCCTCACCAAGGACCGATAAACTGCACCTCTGCCTTTTTCTTCCACACAGAAAGGCAAGCCTTTTTGTCGTCTCTATCTCGAAGGTCGTACCTCCCAGAACTCTGTAGTACAAGTGATCATACGATTGTCTCCACTCTTGCTCGCTTTTTCCCGGAAACAAGCCGTGAGCCTCAGCCCGTTTCACGCACACGCTTGATGTAGTGCTGTCTTTCCTGACAAGTAGATGAAGCCCGGCGAACTCCCGTTATCCTCGCCGGCTACTGAAGAATTACAGAGCTGCTGGTTCAGTGTTACTTGAAAGAGAACTATGTTTTTCCTGGCTTCCGGGAGACGCTTCCGTGAATATCCACTTTCTGAATCAGCCTCGTGCTCAGCAGCGAAGAATTCGCAATAGGGTCTCGTTAGCAGAATGGAGCTGCATAAGGCCTTTGCTTGGAGTACACGGTTTTTGGAGAACCACGATTAGCGAAACGTATTTCTGTTCCCGAATAAAACCAGGGATCGTCAGTCGAAGGCCTCGCAACACCAAATGGCAGTGAACACATTTAGAGTCCAGCGCAGAGGCCGCGACACTTCTGCCTGCTCAAGTTTGCAGAAAACGACTACGAATGTTGTCTTCTGTGCCAAGGAGCTATTTACCAGCTTTGGCTGCATGGCTTGTCGCTGATTCCTCAGACGTCATACAATTCGTAGTCCAGAATTAATATCCAATGACACACCATAGTTAATACTTCCACGCTTTCTTCTCCCGCGGAAATTGTGCCACACCGCACACCTGATATTTTTATCTGCACAAAGGCACATGCTAGATAGCTGCTGTGCTCCGTCGTTTGCTCAATTCTCTCTATTTTAGAGAACCAGAGTCACTCATGTTGCCTTGCCTGAGTGCACCCGTATCTTTGTGTGTTTGCCGCAAGGTTACTTGCACTCTCGTTTTTATCGGAGGCTCTTTTCTGTGTATTCGTCATTCTTTCAGGCCCTCAGCTGTTGTATGTGCGCTGTTGTCCACAATTTGTTTTCTCGGACTCACAGTGTCTCTCCGTTGCCTTCACAGGGAACAAGTACCAGGGCAGGCATGCTTTGACAAGGGTTTTGGACGAAGTGGGAATAGCGAGACGCATGGAATGCAAGAGTGACCTCAGGAGAAACAGCAGAAACGACTCGCGTTCTCTTCACTGTTTACGAACTAAGAAACAACACGCAAGAAGCCCGACACAAGCAGTGAGAACTTCCCCATGCTGCGAGTGTGCCGCGCTGTCATCACTTTTCCCTTCTCACCTCTTTTGTGTTTGTTTTTTTCTCCCTCGATTGTCTCGGGCCCTTCTGAAGAACAGAAGACTCCCGTGCACAGCGTCTGCTTCCATCGTGTGCCTCGTCCCTCGCACTCTGTTGCTATTCGATCCTCGGGCTGCACCTGGTTTTTCCCCCTTTCTTTCCGCTCTCCTGTCCTTTCTCTGTTTCACTCGTCTTCGGAAAGCGAGGAAACGTCGTCTTCCTCGTCTCGGACGCATTCCACTGCTTCGTCTGACTCTATGGTGTCGTCGAGTTTCTGCGACCTTCTTGGCACCACTTTTGCGCGGATTTCGATTTTCGGCGCGGACTTCAGCGGCGGCAGATTCTTGGGAATGACTGGCGCCGCCCTCACTGGCCTTTCCGGAGAGCCTTCATCGTCTTCGTCGTCAGAAACGAGCGCCGTCGGCACCGCACTAACCCCAACGAGCTGTGAACTGGTGGTTTCTTCGCCGAACTTCTCTCGCATGCGTGTCTGGTGTTCGCGCAGCTCTTCGTGCTCCGCAGAAGGCATTTTGAAGGTCGGCGGAGCTCGGAAAATGCCTGCTTCTCGCGCAAGTTCCTCGACACTATCCATGTGTCCTGCCCTGTCCCGAATGACGGCGAGAAAACGCGCAAGTGACTCGGACGGCGCAGACAAAAACGCCTCGCGAGACACGCGGTCCAACTGCTGTTTCAGAACTTGGTACTCTGCCAAATCTTTCTCCAAGTGAATCTGAGAAAACCCAAGTGGAAAGAAACACATAGAGCGTGCACGGTTGCGGGAGACGAAAGGATGCTTCAGAAAGAGGACAAGCCTCAGGTGATTTTTAGAAACAGTCAGCGAGGGGAAAAGTAAAACTCCTCAGATCGGTTGAAACCCTTCACCACTTCAGAGGTTGCAGAGCGCACAAACTCTCCCACACGATGTCCAAGGCTAAGACGCGTTGCCGAGCACTCACGCTAGAAGGGAGTTCTGTTGAAGAAATCGGACTTCCGCCTGTCACGCGCCAGATATCCCCTGAGTGTATTCGCCCTCTTACACGTGAGCTCTGCTCCCGCATCGAAAAACAAGAGGAACGACACTTGATGTGTGCATGCACTTGCACGTACCACGTCGGCGAAAGACTGCTGGAAAGGCGACGAGGCCTCTGTAAAGCGAAGCCTCTCGAGACTCTGGGCCTTCTCGTGTAGCTTCCGGTCCGTTCCAACTTCGTGTGCGAGAGAAAGATCCGGTTTCTCCATCAACCCAAGTCGAGGGAGCTCCACAAAGTCAGGAAGCCGCAGTTCTGCAGAAGAAGAAAAGAGAAGTCGATTTCCACGCGTCTCTATCCTAGCCTTAAAAGCGACAGCGACCAACTATCAGAAGGCAACGAAAGGAGAAACGTAAACCTCATAACCACAACAAACACCCCAACGCTTTAGATTTCTGGAAACAGACACAGCGGAAGAGTCAGAGACATCCATGTGCGACGCCCCACAATTCCCTTCGAGGAAATCTAAAGTTTTCTATAGAAGAAAAGACAAATTTACAACGAAGGCACAAAGTCGTCCAGGGAAGCGAAGAGACACGTCAATACACAAGCATATATAGGTATTTACGGAGCGGTGAACATGCTGACCCTCATTACACAGAGCCACACAAGCCCCTACTAGTGTTTATCTGTCTAAAAGTAAATACACGAGCCTGGGGTACATCTGCATTCATTTGCTTTCGAACGAAAGTTTCTCTCCACTTACCGTCGGAAGCGATGTTCACGCCAAGGATAGAATCGCGCACCATCATCTGCGTAGCGGTAAGCGCGTACGGAGTATCCTTTTGTCTGGAAACGACACACACAAAACAGTCATTTCAGAGACCACATGAACGACCAGCGAAAGGCACTGACGAACAGTGCCAACGAGAGGAATGGACAACGGGGAATCGACGTCAACGCGGATCCACATATATGCACATATATATATATATATATATATGTATACATTTGTAGATGCACGCGTGTATGAATTCGGTGGCCATTTGAACACACATGTATATATATATATATATACATACACGATATGCACACAAGCGTGGACAGTTTTTATTTTTGTACGAGGTTGCATCTCCTCACAGATTTGTGTAGCGAGTGAGGTAGTAGAGCTGAAATCGGAGAGTTTTTTTGTCGTGTATCGAGATCGAATCATGATTGTCAAGTTCGTTCATCTGTTTAGCACCTGCTTCTATCTCCATAGGGGCAGACCGACTTGCCGAATGAGATGGGAGAGCGCCCTTTCCCCGGTATGAAGTTCAAAAAAAAGCATCTTACGTTGCAACGGTGCGGTACACTCCCAAACCCTGGCGCCACGTGTCAGGCGTGAGAGACTTGCCGACGAAGGGCCAGAACGCCTTCGCGAAGGTGTCGAATCTGCGAGTGAGAAGACACCACGACCGGAGAGAAGAAAATAGGAGAAGGGGGGCGACAGCAGGAGCAGCACCGGGGGAGGCAGGAGGACCTCAGACGCCGCAGCACCATGGAGGAAAAAACAGAGGCAGACACAGAGAGACGGGCGACGAGAACAATACAAGGAAAAGGATGTCGAGAGAAAGTGGTGGAAAGGAGGTCTGAATGCAACTAAGGTAAGAGGCGGCGGGGCGCAGGAAAGAGAGAGAAGGAAACGGAATATACGAAACGAAAGAACATCTCCGTAAAGGAAATTCGAGCAATGTGAAGATGTTAAACCGAGCGACGCGTGAGAAACCGAAGTCAATCGAGAATAAACTCACGCGATCTTCGCCTCTTCGACTGTTCTCTCGTTGGAGATTAAATCGGATTCAATCCTTCGAAGCTGGTCAAGCATCGCCTTCACTTTGACCTGGGACTTCTTTGTCTGTACACGCAAAAGCCAATACAGAAACAACCCAGCATTTCCCCTGTACATGTGTGTTTTGCCTCTTCCTTCTCACCGACACCTTCAACTTCCAGCATCCTCTGCTCTCCTTGTTCTCCCGCCACCCTTGTTCCTCTGTCTCTTTCGTGTATGCCGTGCAGAGGACATCCACCGTCGACACGATTTGCACCTCCTTTACTGTTCGGTTTTAGTCTGTGCGGAGTCTCGTTTACAGCTTGCATCTCTCCATTTAGTCGCAAATCGTGGATGTTGTCTGATTTATAACTACATCCGAGACGTCCGCCTACTCCTTTCTTGTGTTGCCCAATCTGTTTGTTTTTCTCTCCCGTTCTTGTGTGTCTCATATGCCCCTCTCGATTCCGCTCTTACGAAGGTCACGGGTTCGTCTCTGTTACGGAAGACCGTGTCGGCGATCCAAGACACGACCGCTTTCAAGGGTCCCTGAGACGTGCTTTCTTCCTCTGCATGTCCCTCCTTTCTTTTCGACTTTTTCTCTAAGCTGTATTGTTTCTTCTCCAGTCCGAAGATCTCCTGCACTCGCGGGTCCCGATGCAGCGTCCACTTGAAGTCTCTGAGGAACAGCCAGCCTGCGGCGTTCGGGCCGCTGCGCTCAAAAGCTTCCATGAGGACGGCGACGCGCTGAAGCATTTTCTCGTCCGACAGAAGGCCCCCGCCTTCGCCGGTCTCAACACCCCCGTCGCTCTCTTCTCCTTCGTCTTGCCAGCGCACCCTGCCTTTCGCCGCTTTCTCCACAGAAGCTTTCGTCCGCGACCGTCGCTCCAGTCGGTGCGTCCGCATGTTCAGCACGAGCGTCGAGGTGGTGGACCCGAGGCCCCGGTCGGTCGAGCTCATCCTTTCTCCTTCTTCGAGAGAGTCCATCGCAGACCGGATGCCGAAGCCTCCCGCCTTCTCCTTCCGCGCGTACAAGTGGTAGTTCCGGTTCTTGGGTCCCAGAATCTTCTTCTCTGCCTCGTCGAGCTCCGCCCAGTCCGGCCGGTTCCCGTGAAGAGGGTAGAGGGCTGTGTCGCCTGAAGGTCTCAGAAGCCAGTGGGCGGTTCGCTGGCAAATCGCGGCTTCATGGTCGCTGCTGCTGTCGTATTGGGGGCACCACTGTCTCCTCAGAAACCGCGTGGCGTCCGCCAGCGGGAAGGCCTGCGATGCCCCGGAGGGTCCCGATTTCGTTGGATGCATGCGCCTGCTCTCAGACCCGAGCGTCGACCGATTCGTCAACCCCACATCCTGGGCAAACGAGCACGAGCTGCCTCTCCCGCCCTCGCCCCATTCCTCCTTCCTGGCGCCTTCGAGGAAGCGCTCGTAGCCTTGACTTTTCGCCTGGTCCGCCAGGGCCTCATGAGAAAGTGGAACGATGTTGGGCGTCTTCTTTCTCCCTCGGCTGGCTTTGCCACCTTCTTCCGCGGAAGTGAACTCCTTCATGCGCTCGCGAAGCGTGTGTAAATTGTAGATCCGGCCGGGACGCAGCGGCTTCGAAGCCTGCGCCCGCTCGCCACCCTCGACTTCCGACGGAAGCAACAGCGAAGGGCCAACCTCTTCACCTGCTTCGTCAGGGGCGAACAGGCGCGAGCTCAGAACCCCCGATGGCGGAAACGGCGGGGGGTCCTCCATCGCGTGGCGGGGATCGGCGGCAGGGAACCCTGCGACACGAGAGAGGCCGGTGAAAAAAGTGAAAAGTGAACGGAGGAATGCGTGCTGTTGCGGCGCTGTGAGCCGTGCGAAAGGGGATGAGAAACCTTCAGAAATCTTGATGAGTGGAGGGGGACAAGGTGGTAGAAAATGGAAATGTGACTGAACAAAACAACGACGGAAACAACAGACTCGGTGTTCGGTTAGGACTCGAGAACCGTGTTTCAACGATAAGACAGGGAAACAGACCGCTGAAATGCAGGGAGACTTAGACACATCCGTTCCCCGATGACACTCTCTCTGTGTGCCAGCCGACACATTCTCTTGATGTGTGACGATGAACTTCCCTTTGGTCCGAAATCAGAATTTCGTGCGCCGCCGCCCGGACAGTGTTACTTGCACACGGAGCTGCAAGTAAAGGAGACCCTCTGTCGCCCTTTTACAGACCTTCGCCCTCACTTCTACAGATTTAGACGGGTTCCTCAAAAGGAGCTCTAAAATACACAGGAAAAGACCTGTGAAACACTGCAGCGGTGAACCTCCAGAAGCCTGGAGGCGCCATCTGTAAGTCAAACCTCCTCCTCGAAGGTGGCTAAAAAAAGATATCGAGAGAAACAAGACATCAAGACAGAAGGAGGCAAGGAAAGCGGGGAGCTGCCGGACAGATGCAAACGAGGAAACTGTGAAACGTTTGTCAAAGAAGAGATAAAAAGAAACTCGACGGTTCTGGATGCTTCGTTTTTAGTAAAGGGCAAAGCGGTGACCACAACGCGAAGAACATCGCATACGAGCGACATAAAAGACCTTCGACACGCATTCGAGAAATTGCAGACACCAAACAGGAAAGGGTAAAACTGCACCTGTACCGGCATCCTGAACGGAAAAACACAAATGCAACAAGCGCTGTTTTACCCGGTCAAACATGTCCGCTAAGAAGCCCTTCTGCCGTTGCACTCTGCTCGCGCTAGACACCTCAAACGGCAGGCTTCCACGCGCGTGCGCTCTAAAAAGCTAAAATGTCTTGTGAAACGTTTCTGGTGTTTTCGCGGGAAATGAGACAGCGAATCAACATTGGCAAAGGGCGAGAAAATGAGGAACGTGACACGAGGAAAGAAAGGCCCACACTGCAGGCAGCTCTGTCATGTGGAGGTCTTTTCGATTTGTGTTGTGTAGCGACCCTCTTCCTGGAAGGGCAGGAGGAGGGGGGGCTTGCCGACCAGCCCCAGAAAACAGAAGCTTCGCTTGCTTGTCTCCTCGAGTCAGTTATTCCTTCGCTACACAACGCGACAGAACGATTGTTCAGACAAAAAGACAGAGAACAAGACAATTTAGACACAAAGACCGTCCATTCTCAGAATACAAATGTAGGCTGTCGTGCAGAGGGAATGCTGGAACTTACTCATACCTCGACGTGCGACTTTGCCGATCGGATTTTTGCTTTCTCTCTTCATTCCGAGTTAACACTCGTTCAGCAGGAACTACAGCACCAAAGCTCCGCCAAAACATTCAACTGGAGTGCCGCAGAATGGATCTGGTTTCTGTAGAGCCTCCTCAGAGTTCGATGCCCTGAATCGCGGCGCCGCCTCATGGTCTAGAAAATAATGGGAACCCTGACTTCGGAAAGGGCAATAGAGTCAACAACGCAGTTTGAGTGTATATCTTAAAGACTGACTTTCGACGGAAGTGTTAAGACTCGTATCGGCGTTCGTCTGAGTCATATGCGTCCACGAACCGGTATGCCTGGTTGGGTAACCCACACAGAGATTTTCAAGAAGCCATATAAACGACTGACAAGCCATTCCAACGGTCGCACCCTTCTTTCCTCTCCTTGTGTGGAGCTCTCGAACGGGAAAAGTGCGTCGGTCTGACGGTGAACTGTCGTTCGTTACTGGATCTTGTTCACCACTCGTCAGGAACCCTCTCTTTGCTCGGGCAGGTTTCTTACCCTGCCTCGAATCCAACAGGAGGACGGGAAAAGCACCAGCTGAGAGATATTCATGGTGAAGTCCGACTTCTCGCCTCCCCACAATTTTCTGGGTGGAAAGAGCTGCGAGTTCTAGACGAACGACTGCGTAGAGGTGGAAAAAGACCTCGAACGCTGTGCCGGGAAGACTGCCACAGCAGCACTAACAATGAAAGAACCATGGAGAGCTACATGTGTTCTATGAATGCTGGTTCTTAGGCATTATCTTGCGGAATCCATTCGGAGGAAAGCAGTCTGAAGGAAAGAAGCGCTTTACCGAGGCACCGGCTACCGGGGAAGATCCCAGTGGCTCGCAGAACGGATTCCTAGCATCGTCTGTGTGGCGGGATTATTCACTGACATTGAAAAAATACTTTACCACATCCTTCGTACAAAACCGACAGTAGGGAAAAAAAGATCTCAGCGAGACTATGTATTGTGACCACTAGATCACATTACAATTACATACTGTCTCCGTGCAAATCATCCACGTAATCTATGACCCAACCACTTGGGACTTTGTGAGTCACGAGTGGTAGACGAATGAGAACTGGAGTATTCGAGGCGTGTTAGTAAAAAAAAGTCGTCTCTGCCCATTCCTTTGCTTCTGAGTTTGGTGAAGCATGCGTTTTGGTACTTCAACCATTACTGCTGGAGATGAGCACACCGTGGAGGAAACTGACGAACACCACCTTCAAAGTGGCTGTCCTTTGTGCTGTCGCAGAACAATCCGTATATACAGATCGATATAATGAGGAGCTCAGAGCCCCATGCATGGTTGTACTCCAGATTGTACGGATGCCTACCACAGTCGAATCACCCAAAGTTTTCTTTCTATCGAGTCTACGTGAGCCTGTCTTCGTGCCTCCGCCGAGTCTAGCTCTTAAGCGCTACTCCCTAGATCGACGGGAAACGTAAGTCTCCCCGTATTCAACAGGAACGACAGTCAAGATTCCAGGAAGCACCCTGCCTCTTTTCCTGGCGCCCGACACCAACTGTTAAAGTTCTCGCTCGGTGAAAAAAGCTGCGTTAAGAGGGCGCTTGGTAAGTTCAGTCACTCAACCAAAAGTTGTCACCGGAGGTACATGGGAACCACTTGATTCGGGACACGGAATGATAACCGTCTCAGTCTCCGAACAATTTTTGACTAGAGAAGCTGAAGCCACAGACAGGGTCACTCGTACGCCCGAGAGAGCTGTTTGGTCGAAAGTTTCAAGAAGCGACGAAAAAAGCGAAGGGCGGTGCCGCGTTGTGTGCTGTAAGTTTGGGTCTGTGAGACGCCCGAAGAAAGACCAGGTGCTGGATGAGGCACCTGGTCCTCGCGAGGCTTCTATGTTTTCCCTGAAGGCAAGCTCCGACAGTTCCCTCAGAAAAAAGGCATGAGACTGGGTGCAGCACGAATTACTACCTGCTCGTTTTTCCTGTATCCTGCTTTTCCCCACCGTCGGCGTCGGGCGACTTGGGTTCTACAGAGTCATTCTGGTAATTCAGTCTTGCTCAAGCGGGTCTCCGGCACTCAATCCTCGCTTTTCCGCACCTGCATCCCTATTTCTCCCTTGTATCCCTTTTCGGTCCTCCTCAGTTGGTTCGCGAGCTTGGCAACAAAGAGGGTTCGTCTGCGCAGTCTGACGTCCCGCCGTTCACGCGCACCATCAGCGTGTATCTGATGAGTTTCACTGCTGTCGCAGAGTCAGGATTTCCGCTGGACTGCTGGATCGGTGTCGAATCGATCTCGGAACACGTGAGCGCGAAGCAGGCGCGACCGTAGAAAGAATCGGGGATCTGAATGCTGCCACTCGTGCCAGTCTTCGTCACGATCGCTCCGGGGACAATGTCCGGAATGTTCACCACAGAGCCATCCGACGTGTATGCCTTGGAGAACTTCGAGTCCGGCAGAGCGTTGCTGCACTGAAATTTGCCAGTGGCACCCGTGGTCAGATCCAGCGTGCACGCTTGCTGGTGCACTGGCGCAGAGCACGCAACTTCCAGGGGCGCTTGCGTCGTTGTGGATGTCACAGTACCAGAGTTGTCCGCAGGAGCTGCTGCGGCTTCAAAGCGAACCGCGAAATTAGAAACGGACGCAAAGGTCGAGAGGCTGACGAGCAGCAGAAAGGCTGCCCTCGAGGAGGAGGGGGAAGTGAACGCCATGGCGGACGGAGCAAAACAGAGGGAAGACAGGCTAAAAAGGAAGACTGAAGCAGGAACTTGGGGGAAAAAACAGATTTTCAGACCCTAGCGACCGGTGGTCCCGAAAGGCAAGCGCGAGGTTCTAACTGCTAACGCGAGATTGGGGTGCGAACCTAGGGGCGGAAGAGATGGTTTACCGAGGAATGAAGTCACAGGAGACGGATGGTGCTGGTTCTTTGTTTTTTCCGTAGCTCAAAAGTTTCGACTGGGAAGGGAAGAGGGGAAACGACACCGAGCCGATAGCGTCTTCCGGCTTCGCTCTGCAACGTGGGAATGCACTCTCCGCAAAACCACGCCGAGAACCAGAGGAAGTGAGCGCGGTTGTTTCTCCTGTGACCCTTAAGTAGCTTGAAGTGTCCGTCACTGTCGGAGAAATGTCGGAGAAAACTAGCTAATCCCCTCAAAATGCACACGCCTTTTCTCGGTCACTCGTCCGAAAAACGCGAGCCTCTGGTGCTAGTACAGGGCTGGAAGCGGCGCGGTGCTGCCCTCGGGACAAACTTGACGATTTTACAGCATGGGTTTTATCCGGATCACTCTGGAAGATGCCGACTGAGGAAGCGACAAGGTGAGGCACGTCATCGGTTAACTGGGAGATGATTTCCTTAGAAATAAACGGCGAGGTGGGCCGGCGATACAAAAAAAACCGTTGCGCGGTTATACACCTGGGTGATGAGAAATCGGGGAGAGCGGTTACACCGCAAGACTTTGGAAAATCATGGTAGGGAAATGACCGCTGTTTTCACGATTTTCACTGTAATGGGTCTCTCCTCAACTCCCAGACGATCTCTCAGCCTGTACTCATGCCCTTTATCGCGGTCCCGCTTTCACCGCGCCGCATCACGGTGTGCACGACCCCCCTTGCCCGACTGAAAACTCTGGCTAGCCGGCGGCTCCCGCTCTGTTCGCTTTGACTGCGAAACTTCCGCGCAAAACCTCGGCGGCACTCCACCACCATTTTCTGAAACAACTGAACGCCGGAGAACGGTATCCTTTCCAGCCTCGCGGTTTCGGTTTAGTCCTTGGACTCGAGAAAATGTCACTTACCAGTGACATAAAGTTGAGTAACTGGAGAACCAGGGGAGCCGACGAAACACTGGCAGAGGCAGAGCCCTGGGCCCCTCGAGCGCACTGGCTTCACACCGCCGGAAACGGACAAATACACACATGTGTATGACACATATTGGATTCGAAAGCAGTGTGCATCTCGATGCCGCATGGAGTGGAAAAGCCGGGACTTTCAGTGCCCACTAGGGAGGTAATTTCACACAAGGTTCTCGTTTCCTTCCGGACGTCCAATGGGTGACGGAGAAGCGACAGTGCCGCTGCCGAGAGGAACAGGAGGGAACAGGAAATGACCTACCTGTACGAACAAAGAGCCACCGCGGTAGAAGGCATCTGCGACTGGAGTTGGGGTGTCCTGCCTTGGGAGTTAACGCAGTGTGCATGTACACAAGTTGCGAAATAGGAGAATGCCCCACCACGCCGCGCTGAACCATAGAAATTGCATGAAAAACTCGCGCTTCTTTTCGTACAGATCCCACGGATCGACTCGACGCATAGCGCCTCTGTCCCGTTGCCATGCGAGGGCTGTTGTGGTATCGGCAAAACGAGTGCGTTGTTACCAGGACAGGCTTATCTGTTTCTGAAGGTGCGCCTGTGACCCAGCTTGTACGGATATACACTGAAATGAAACTTCCATCCCAACGGGAAAAAGTAACAGCGCTGATGAAGCAATCGCAATCAAAGCCTGGTGTGTTGTTTTTTGTGACTCCAGAACGCAGGAGAGGAGTGAGGGATTCCGTGATGCGGCGCCACTACAGAAAACCAAGACAAACCACTGAGTTCTTTTTATCTTGCCCGCTCCGAAACAGTGAAGTGCGAAACTAAAGGCGGACATGCAAACATGCTCACTTCTGCAAGCAGCATCGCACACACAAGTCGCAACACCTCACTTCCCACACGTGTATCCCCATTTGCTCACTGCGAGACGCACTACCGCTGAGACACACCTTTGGTAAAAACACCTCTGGCTGTTCTGCTGAAAACAAAGATCTGTTCTTGCTGCCAGAACAACGGATTAAAAAGACCGTGCATGGTGATGGCTCTAACGACGCCCACGCGGTCCTGCTCCTCCGGTATCTCCGTTCTGAACCGCAATACGACTCACGTTTACGCAAAAGAAGCTGCTGTTCGTTTTGTTGGAATCCTGGTTCCCTCGCTCAGACCTCTTTGTTGGTAAAACTACATCACGGTATGGACGCGCTACACGACAAAACATCGTGACACATGCGCTCGAGACAGCGACCAATCCTGCTTTCTTGTCTACAGAGTTCGCCGCGAAAAGAACTCAAAAACAGCTTTCTAGCAGTCCGAAGAAAACCTAGAGTCGCTGCTGTTGCTTGCGGTCGAACTCTCTTCTGCCGAACAGGGGGACAAAGTGAGAACCTGCGCAGGTAGTGAAGCTTTTCTCTCCGGAGTCTGTTTAAGGAGATGCACACCGTAGCGGATATGTGCAGTCCGTGTTCGGTGCACCGTCTCGTCTGTACTGTGATCTATCGCTCCTCTCCTTCCGTCTCTGCGCTGCGCAGGTTTCCTCCTTCTGCCTCTTCTGTCCAACTGTTTTCCGCTAGCATCAGCAAGATGGACACACACAGTTGCCTAACTCACTCTAATATGGTACTTGTCTCCACATCTCTCTGCATCCCCTGTTTCGCGCTCTCTCTTTGTGTGTGCACGCTGCAAACGAGCACGCCTTTCTCTAACAGGACGGATTTCTGTGCCTTTCTTTTCTGGGTCTCTTCGGCGCGTTCTTCCCGCGTTAAAGCATAGAGCACAGCGGGTGACGTTACACCCTTCCCCTTTTCCGCAGAACTTGAAGGGGCTTGGGAAAATGTTCTAGCCTGCCTGCTCGTTTCTCCTCGGACAATTCGCAAAACTTCCAAGAGTGCCAGCAGATACCAGCACGAGACTCCACCCGCGCTCTCCCTTCAAAACTTCTCCCGCTGTATGTACACCGCAGCACCTTCGCAAGCGTCCACCCTCGCCAGAGTCGCACGCAAGCCGACTGTGTGTCTCGGCCCACCAGTCTTTTCCGTACCCAGCTGCAGTGACTCAGCGTTCCAGGTATTGTAAAACAAGATGATACAGATAATGAGAAATCGACGTTTCTTGTTCCGTTTTCTTAGTCAGCGCGGAGGTCCATGAGAGTCTTTTCGATCCCACTCTGACTGATCATCACCACTTCCGCCTGGTCGCCTGAAAAAACAGAGCATGCAGTGAAAGCTCACGGAGCGTACTGCCTTCTCGAGAAAAATAAAACCATATATCGAGGACAGCCCTTCTGTCGTTTTTGTACATGGTACCTCCTGAAATGCAGAACTTCCCCCCTGACTGGACCTGGTGAGTTTCCCCGTGTTGAGTCAAATTAAGCCGCAGGCTGCACGCCTGGTGGTGCCCTTCCGTCAATTCCGTTACGTTTCAGCCTTGCGACCGCATTCCCCACTAAACCTAAAGACTTTGATTTCTCTTAAGGTGCAGGAGAAGTCAAGCATGACGTTTTCCTATCTCTAGTCGGCATAGCTTATGATTAAGACTACGACGGTATCTGATCGTCTTCGAGCTCCAACTTTCGTTCTTGACTCATGTCATGAAAATACGCAGCAGCTTCTGCAACTCGAAGAACCCTCACTCGAGACGAAAACAACTCAGAAGACGTTCGCGATCTACAAACGTTGAAAAGCCTTTCCCTGCTTCTCCACTCTTGCCTACCTGTGAAAATGTCGCGCTCGCCTGCAGAAGCCACTGCACTCTTGACGATTTCGACGATCCTCTCTCTCGTCAAAGGCGCCTTCTCGCCTTGCTGGTTATTCCGAGAGATCTGCAAACAAATGGATAAACACGTCTCTCCCCCACACAGAATAACGAAAAGCACATATCCATATATCCACCCACACATCCTTGCACAGACATACTTGTATATACATATATATCCCTATATATATATATATATATACATATATATACATACACTTGTACTTCTGGGCACATGCACATTCACGTGATTTGCGGTCGATACGGCTCTGCTTTTCTGCACGTTTTCACAAACAGACTTCGTCACAGAGAGTCTGTGAAAATGGGGAAAACACGCAAAACCCCACCGAGTGGATCGGTGACCATATTTCTGGCCTCGGCGCAGTGCCCTCGCGCCCCTCTTCGCCTGTTTACTTGCATGCAAACAGGGAAACCTGCTTTTCGCTCAAGTGTTGTATCTCCTCTGATTCACAAGCACCTTCTGCGAAGTGAAGAAAGAGAGAGCGACGCACCTGGTTGTCCAGAACGGGCATGATCAGGTGGGCTCCTGTCCCTGCGCAGTTGTATCGAGAAGGCTCGAAGGATCCAATCGCATCGTAGCCATACACTGCCCCTTTGCCTGAAAACGCCAAGCAACCTTCAGTCCGTGAGGCCTTCTCTCCCATTTTCGTAATTTTTTGTAGAAGAAAACATACTTATACATATGTCTTTATTTACATATATATATATATATATATTTCATGAGGTGCGAACGAGATACCCAGAGTCCCTCAAACATGCACATCTCTACATATATATATATATACATATATATAGAGAGAAACAAACATACACGCGCTTGATTGTGGCTGTGGGGACTCGGTTAACCGTTTTATCGTCTGTGGATTCGTTCATCAAGCAACTCGAGAAAGACGATTGAACTGGACGCGCCGGTTCCATCTGTACAGCCATATCGGAGGTCCTCCCAACTTTACATGGGCAAACACGTAGACACGCAGACGCCTGTAAGTCTCGGAAGCCACACCTCGGCGTTCAACTACGCACCGAAGCCCATACACTTGTAAATGTGTGTCTGGTCGACATGGAAGGAGACGGCGCTCTCTTTCGCTGTCTCCTTCCCGCGTTGGTTCAGAAAGGGCAGCTCGCAGTTCTCTCTCTCACCGTTTTCATCGATGCCGCAGAGGACGTTGAAAGTATAGAAGGGGAAGAAGCGGCGAGAGTAGAGCACTGTCGACAGCAGCTGAGCAATCGCGTTCAGACTGGGCGGATGGCGGTGCTGGTGCGTGTACTGTTCGATACGGATCTATCGAAGAAAACACGGAAGAAAAAAGGCGGAAGCGAAGATGAGGAAGAACCAAGATCCTCTGAAACGCAGAGGTGCACCGCAACAAAAGAAAAAGAAGTTTCCTTATCCAGCGTCTTCACGAGGACCCAGAGGACTGCAAGACGCGCACATACATCAGAACTTGTCTCTTGAGATGACAGACCGGACACAGATCTCACAGCCAAAACGAGGAGAAACGAATGAAAACGAGGTCAAAAAAGCGGACCGACGACAACCGGGGTGCATGAAAGTCAACTGAACTCCTGGAGAGATGCAAACACGCGGGAATGCCGTTGCGCACAACGCAGAAAACACCCGAGACATTACTTTTGCATTTCTCCAAAAACTCGCGTCGCCAATCTCTGTCCTTTGTCTTCTTCCTTATCTTTCCTCTGTCCAAAGCCTTGCGCCCTGTTTCGTCTCCTCTCGCTTTTCTCTCTTGCTTCTTCGCGTCCTTTCCTTCTCTCTGTGTTTCTTTCCCTACTTTGAGAAGGTTGTGGAGAGTCGTCTTGTCAGCCTCCATGCCAGAGGTCGCCAGGACAACCTTGTCAGTCCTGCAAAGACACTCAGGAGCCTCACTGGCGCATGCGGCATCACCGAAGAAAGGGGAAAAACACCAACGAACCCCCTTCAGCAAGAAACTGATACACAACACAGAGACACGACGCTGAACTCCGCCTCTGAAGATTCTCCTCTCACGCTCTCACGACTGCCTGTTGTGGCGCATGAGCTGCTGCGGAGTGCCTAGACCTATCTGTCAATGTATCTAGATGTAGGTCTCCTTGTCGCTCTAACTAGATCTCTTTATCTCTCTGCATCTGTCCGTCCATCCCCACGAGCTATAATGGCTATTTTGTACTGGCCTGTTTATCCTTGCTGGTATGCATTTCTTCGGTCTCGTGTTCCGCGAAGACACTGTCCCCGCAGTTCCCCTCGCGCTCACAGCTTCGTGATCTTTGACTGGCGACGAGAGTAGATGGAGAAGCCAGTCGACAAACGCGTGTCTCCCACCGCGACGGCGAAGTCCTCTCCAGCGACGCACACCACTGTCCTGCAGAAGAGAAGACGTTGGGTGGCAAGCAGCCATGAGAAAACCGACAAAAAGGATGCACGGGCTCATGTGCAACAAGCTGTTCTGGAGAGAGTGGACCACGAGGTGGACTCCATCAGAAGACAAAGACAGGCGCCCCCGAGCACAGACAACACCCTTGACACACACGGTCGATGGGGGGGGGGGCGAAATGCATGCAGAAGAAGCGCTCCGTTCGCATTTCTTCCCCTCAAGCGAAGCAGCGAAACGTTCTTCTCTAGTGCTCTTCCTCCAGCAGAACAACTCAGCTCTCCTGCAGGAAAAGCAGAGCTGTACGGTGTGTTTATCTCTGACTGTTTACCCTCCGTTGTTGACGTAAGGACTGAAGCGACGCTCCATGGGCGCGGCAAGCGCAACTGGAAGAATAGCCTCCTCCTCTGGGTGGAGGAGTCGAGAAGTCGGCAGAGACGCCGGGCCGCCAGCCAGCATTATGGAGTCTGAAGAGACGCACAGATGGACGCAACTCATTGAGGCTGAAGGGAACTCCACCGGAAACGCGGAGCGTCGGCTCGCCATCTTCGCCTAGACGCCGCCTCCTTCCCTGGTGTTCCCGCGCGCAGAAAAGCAGAAAAAGAGTTTCTATTTAAAGCCGGAAGCCACACAGCGACGGCGACACAGCCGAGAAACAGACAGCGGAAAGAGGAGGAAGAGACGGAGGCTGAGGGAAAGAGAACACTGAGACGACGCACAGAAAACACGAAGCCGCAACGTGGAAACACAAACCAAAGATCCGACAACTCCAAAGCTCTGCAGGACTCCACTCTCGGCAGTCACACGCTCTGTTCAAAAGACAGAAAGACAGACGACACAGAAGAGAAACATACCAAAAAGCAAGAGTCTTTCTCCCATCTCTCTCCACGAACGCACAACCACACAGGTGCTTCTGAAAAATCCCTTCCACCCACCACCCATCCTTTATAAAAGTCGAGGTACACGCGTCGTATATATATATACATACATACATATATACATACATATATACATACATATATACAGACATATATACGTATATACATAGATGCATCTGCATTCCCCGGAAGAGGACAACTCGACTGAAGCGTTCCACTCTTTCAGACGCCTCGAGTTGCGTGCACACACCCAGGTGTGCATACACCGGAGATACAGGACGAGAAAAAAACCTTTCTTCGAGACACTGTGAAAAACAGACAAGTAAGAAGGTTGAGAGGCGACGGCGGCAGACACAACGACGCAGCGGCCGCCGTTGCCCAAGCGCAGTGTCACTCGTTAGTGTCTGTGCTCGCTAGAAAGCGAATCGATCCCTGTTCTCCCGTTTCTGAAGTGTATGCACACCCGACAAATTTCGGGGCGCCTTCAGCTGCGACCCGCCTGACGCATGCGATTGCGTTTCGGTCTCTTTTTTTCCCCGGAATTTCTCAACACTGGTCCAGCACTTCCGCGGAAGAACTCGCACAGACACGGGTCTCTCCTCACCGTTAAAGGCGCCAGAAAAGAAACGAGAGAAGGGCGAAAAGGAAAAGACCGACGAGAAGAAGACAGAGGAGAAGGTGATCGAGAAGGCGAAGAAGACGACGAGGACGAAGACGGACAAGAAATTCGGAAAGCCGAGTCTCTGCAGCTGGGCTGTGAGACTCTCGGTGGACAGAGAGCACAAAGTTTGCTCATTCGGTGCGATTAATTCAGAAGGACGGATTTCCAGAAGAACAAAAAAGCACAAAGTCACAAAGTTGCTGCGTTTTCGCTGTCGAGAGAGACGCGTTCTGCGTGTCTTCTTCCATGTGTGTGCCTGAGTGCGTAGCGCGTGCATGCACACAAGAAAAAGCGAACAGAGTGAAGAGGCTGCGAAAAAACCGATGAAAACAGGCCTCCACACCTGCGTGTCTCAAGGAAAATTCTCGCTCTTCTTCTGCAGAGGATCTGTCAAGAGGGAAGCTCTTCCTTGTCTCTATGTTGCGACATCCGGAGGACCGAAGACATTTCTGGCGAAGCAAGACAGAGACACCGCGTTGCGTCCAAGGCAACAAGCGAGTTGTACCGGGAAAGAGTTTTCTGCTCTCTGAACAACACTAAAAAAGTGCCTAAAAAGGAAAACACTGCACACCGAAGAAACTCTTTCTGTAGACCAACTCTTCATAGACGCATATATATATATATATATATATATATACATTTATGGTGTTTAGAAAGAGATGCACCCATTATGCAAATGTCCAAAAAAGAGCTGAAGAAGGTGCCCCGCCGCTTGCCAACCCAAACAGTTGTTGGCAAGAAAAAAGCTTCCTTACTGCAACTGCTTTGTAAGCAAGTCCCACTTTAGATCCGCCGAAATATATATATATATATAGAGCTGCACCAATACATATATATATATATATATATATCCATACATCTACGAATATATATTTGCACATGAAGAAGCAAACCGACATATATCCACGGATAATTATGTAGTGTCTACGTCGATTGAAAAGTTGAATTTTAGATGCGAATTTACACATATGTGCAGGTCTCGATCTTCATGCAAATGCCCGTTTGGATGGACCGCAGAGAAGGCTGCGGACCGATTCGACATTCTACGTGGTGGAAGGGAACAGATGGTGAAAGAAGTTCGCGTTTGACAGGAAACCTGTCCCAGATGATGCCGTCAGAAGCTTCTAGGAGAGAGGCTGGAATGCGCCGGTGTCGAGAGGTGCCGCCTCCAGAAAAAACCGCCAGAAACCCAGTTCCGACGACTCAGAACACTCGGTAAAGCATTTTTGTGAACTGCATGCGTACTCTCTGTCTTCTTCCACGGGACGCTCCGTATGTACACAGCACTGGCTGCTTCCAGGAGCGCCGCGTTGTCTCGTGACTCTTGTCTACATCCAATCAGCAGTCTCTCTCTTTTCCTCTGAGTTTCGTCTTTACCGGGAAACAACAGACAGACTCAAAGAAGGTGGGAGGTAGCCTTTTCACAGTGAAGTGTACACGCCCTTTCTCTTTTACAAAAGTGTAGGCGGCGCCTCTCAGAGGCGCCTTTTGCCAAGTTCTGCAGGTCGAGTCTCGTTCACGAGAAAATGAGGCGCTTTCGTCGCGCCTTCTGTCTTCCTCAGGTGTATGTACACTTCACAGCAGGGACCTCTTCCTGGACTCGACTCGGCAGGGGATTCTAAGGTTTTCCGTCACACATACAAATGGAGCCGGCACCTTTCTCCTCCTATTCTCTTTTGAGGCAATCAGATGAAAACGAATCCAAAACGCTACCGGGAAAACGAAAAAAAGAAAAGCAAGACGACAGAGACTGGAGCGAACAAACCCAGAAAGTCAAGAGAAGGCCTTCGATGCTACGACGTCCTTGCCTCTCTTCTCTCTGCGTCTGCTTCGTGTCTCCTTTTTCTCCTCTCGGCCTGTCCTTCTTTCCAGTAGTTCTTGCCGGACATGCTTCACACATCGTCGACATCCTTTCCGCTTCTTCTTTGGAAGGATCCTTTCATCTCGCCTGAAACACCTGATCTCCTTCCGTGTATACGTGCTACTGTCGCTCGCGATCTCTCCCATTTTTTTCCTCTCCTTTGCTTCTTCGTTCTCTCTGCTTCTTCTTCTCTTCGGCCTCTTCTTTTTCTCTGCTTCTTCTTTTTCTCTGCATCCTCTTCTTTGTTTCTCAGTGGTTCGCTGTTCAGGCGCTGAAGAAGGCAGTCTCTGGCGAACCGTACACCTCTTCGAACGCCGTGTCCTGCATTTACAGAAAACGCACAACTTCCAGGAAATTGGGACCGCGTTCTTTCTCCTCTTCGCGAGTTGCCGCATCTCTCTCCTTCCTCTCATACTTTCTCTCTCTCTTTCTCTGTCTTTGTCGTCATCTCTTCCTGCTTTCTGACGCGCAAGGCGATCCGCCGTCATCCGACAGCTGCTGCCTACAGACGCAGCACGAGAAGGAGGCAGTGCAGGAAGAGGAGAGAGCGAAGACGCAAAAAACCGAGACAGAGAAGAGACGGAAGAGAAGGGGAGGAAATGCGGATAAAAAGATGGAAACGAAGGGGAGAAGATACAGAAGAGGGACGAAGGAGACAGAGAAACGAACGGGATGAGGTCGAACACAGAAATAGCAGAGACAGAAGAGAAAGGAGACACACGACTCAAGAGAGAAGAGATAGGGAGAAACTAAATGGAATAAATAGAGACTGAAAAGAGGGCGAGAGGAAACAGATGCACGCAAAAAGTATTATCTCATCGACCGGAAAAATCAACAAGTTCCCTGAACACTTCGTGCTCACTTTCGACTCGAGGTAGTGGAGAATGTGCGGCAGAACATGTTCAATTGACAGCTGAAGCGAGAAGCCGAGAAGCCCAAAGACCTGAGAAAGCACCCGCGACGCGCATGCGAATGCACAGTCAGTTGCGCATTGGGGACCAGAAAAGGACTCCACTTTTGCAGCTTATTGATTTGCGATGGTTCAACTGACGAACGCGTTCGAAGGCACGAATCAAACGATCCTCCACGCAAGCTTGAATGCGTCAAGTACACATCTCGTCTCACTCTCGGCAGAACTCCATCTATACGCATCCCTTTATATCTTTATATATATGAGAAAGAAATTTGTGCTTTCGATTTTCTATTTTCTCCTCTGTCTGTGCATGGCGTTATGCGCGAACGCTCTTGGATGTAACATCGACCGAAGAAACCGAGACAGCGAAGGCCGGTCTTCCGTTATGGAGTTTCCTTCCCCCCTGTCTCTCTGATTAGACTTAGCTTTCCCGCTGCTTTTCTTTGCAGAGTTTCCTCCTTCGTTCCTTTGCGCGTGGACTCTGCGTTTCCTTTGTGTCGTTACCGTGAACTCGGCTTGGCAAAGGGCATGAGCAGGAAGGCCGCGCTGTCGGTCGAGGTGTTTGAGCAGCGAGCAGAGTCTCTGCACAAGTTTGGGCTCTCCGTTCTGGTTGAATTTGAAAGCCAGCAGGAGACACGCGCCCGCGAACAGCTTCCTCACAGACTTGTCCACCGCACCCATCTGCACCAGCCTGCAGAGACGGCGAGGAAGTTCAAGAAACAACCGGGAAACAGACACACTGTGGAAACGGTGGGGACAGGACATGAAAAGAGACCGGTTCGTTCTCCAACGGTGCACACACGGGTGTCTCCTCTGCCCCCCGGAAAGGAGAAAAGAAACCCACGGGCGGGAGACGCAAAGAAAAGAAAGAGAGAAAAAAAGAAAGAAGAGAGGAGGAAACGAGAAGGAGGAAATGAGAAGGAGGAAACGAGAAGGATGAGAAAGACGAAGTAATCAGAAGGCCGGAGAGGGGCGAAGGGTACCGCTGAAAAGAGGTCTCTGTGGAGAGGAAATTTCATTTTCTCTAACATAGAAACTGTTCCTCGTCCTTCAACAGGAAAGCGGAGAACCGACAAGACAGAGACATGCAGAGAGCGATTTGGACACAGGGAAGGGGGGAAATTCATGGGAGGAAACGCGCGTACAGTAGAACAACAAAGGAAGCTGAATAAACTCAATTACATGCATATGCATATATGTAGATATTGATAGAAAAAAAGAGAACGACGAAGAGAACTCACCGTTCAAAGTACACCCAAGCGCAGGCGACAGTCGAGACGTCGAGCTGTTCCTCTTGTTCGATTAACGCAAACATTTCGAGTTTGAGGCTTCTGCAGAAAAAAGAAGACTTGGCATATCTGAAGATACAGTTGTGGGCACGAGTGTTGGAAAACAACGATAAGACACCCGAGAAGAGACAACGGAAAGATGAGGTGTATGTACACCCGGTAGACTTTGAGTGTGAGTGGACGACGCGAAACCGGCAAAACCTCACAGGAAAGGAGGAGACAGAAATGCGCACAAGTTGTGCCATTAGGCAGAGAGGAAATAACGGGAGAAAAGGAATCACGGAAAGAAGCAAAGCAGATGCAGAAGAGAGAACCGAAGGAAACGGCAGAATGACAACAGAAGATCTCGGCGCCTTCCCCTCTTCTTGTGTCTGCACAGAAACGAAGCGATACAGGCAAAAGTCGAGTGGGAGACATAACGACTGGGAGGGAGACACAGAGAGAGAGACAAAAAAAACACAAAAGCAGGTGAACGCATGCAGAGAGTTGAGGAAGAGAAAGACCAGAGAGAAGAGAAGACAGAGAGACGGAGAAGAAAGAGAAGAAGAAGAGAGAGAGGAAACGGAGAGGAAGAACAGAGAGAAGAATAAGCAGAACACAGAGGCTGTTGAGGATGACCGTACCTGAGTTTGGAGAGCGTCATGGACGGATGGACAGAAGGGTGCATCTGCAAGAAACATGAAAAGCTGATGCTTCACACTTGGAAGCAGAGGAGGACGAGCCCATACCAGGAAGACCCATTTTCGGTTTGCGTTTTCTCAACGCACCATAAAGAAGTGATTGCCGCCGAAAAGCCAAGAACACATCAAAACAACAAAGAAACGAAAAAGGGAGAAAGCAAGAGACACAGCGAGACAGAAGGAGACGAAGGGAGACAGAACGAGGCAGAGAGAGACACAAAGAGGGAGACGGACACCGAGAAAAACACAGAGATAGAAAGAGACACATGGAGACAGACGGGGCTTTTGCCAGACAAGACAAGCCCTCTGATATCCATGCGCATCTCTGGGGGGGAGACGCCTTGACCTGAAGAGGCACTGCAACTTGAGACGGCCATGCACGAGACGAGGACGGCAAGGAAAAACGACACACACCAGACACAGAATGCGGAGAACAGAAAACGGAAAAAACCTCGAAGAAGCGGAAGATCCACGCGCCGTCCTTCGGACCTTGTGAAACTGAAGATTGAGTTCTTCCTTGAGTTGCTGCGGAGGAAAGTAGGGAATGATCGAGACACTCGCGCCGAGCATGCACATGACGGTCTGGTGTCGTCCCTGTTGAAAACGCATGTTGTCCAAGGCGTAAGGGTCGTAGCTGAAGAACGCAAAACGCAGAAGAGAAAGGAGCAATACTCCATTCTCGCGGACGAACGAGAGATAAATCCAGCCACGACAGAAAAAAGGGTGAAGAGACAGTGTCCGTTCACCCGGAAACAGAAGCTGGGCAGACTCTGCAGGCAAGGACGAGAACCGAAAGTCCACAACCATTCTTCACACCGTTTCTCTTGAGTACTTGTTCCATCACGTCTGCCTTTCTCTAAGCACTCGCTGTTGTCACTTCTCTGCGCTCGCACACCATCTTCCCTAGGCACCTCGCGCCTCCTCTGATATTTCTTGCTGTGTGTGCCTACGAGAAGTGAGAAGGAAAGAGGAACTGGGCGTAGGAGACGCCTCGTTTCCGGCGCTTCTTGGCTGTATAAACACCTCGGCCCATGGCCTTCCTGAGGCCGCTGGCAGTCGCACTGGGGAGAAACCGCGCATCGCCTGGTCTCTTCTTTTCACAAGAGAAAGCGCGGAGATTCCCACGGAGTTGCTGGTCGTCTTCGCCTCTGCCTCTCGCTGTTTCTCTGCGCCGAAAGATAGCAAACAAGTGTCTCTTCCTCGAGCCCCCCATCTCGTCCCTGTCTCGCGGGAACAAACAGCGAGAGTCTGCAGGACTCTCCAGCTCACCGTAGCCAGCCCGGTGTCTCTGCGCGTGTGTCTCTTGCTGCTTCTCTCGGCGGTTTCTCGCCCTCACCCAGGGCAAGGAGGCAACGATCGACTCGAGGAGATGAGGCCAAGTCTCCCGACTGCGAGCCTGCTGCTCCTCCCTCCGCGGCTCCGCGTGGTGTACATACATCTCGCGCGCCGCGGGCCGGTCACGAACCTGCGAGAAACAAGCGACGCATGCGTCCTGATAGCCGACGATCACGCGGACGCTCTCGACCCCCAGAGACTCCACAGGCGTCTCTTCGTCCACACGGATCCGTCCAGGTGTCTCCGCATACACCCGGTCGAGGAGGGCGCGGGCGGGGGCCGCCTCGCCGTCCCTGAGGAACTTGAGGAGCTGTTTCTGGTCCTCAGTCCGCGCCGCAGGCTCCGCCGCCTCCAGCGCATGCAGAAGAAAAAGAAACTTCTCGATGGTCTGCGCGGCGTCTCCCGCGCCCCGCAGCAGCCGCTGCTGTCTAGAACCTGCAGCCTCCGCTGCCTCCTCCTCGAGCAGCAGCTGCGTCTCCGAACTTGAGAGACAGACAACCGCGCCCACACTCCCGGGTGCGGAAGCACTCGCCTGCGAGCCCAAGACCCCACAGCCCAAGGAGCCCGAGCCGGTGGGGACTGTCTCCGTGCGGGGGCGAGCAGAGACAGCCGCGCCCACGTACGCCTCGGCGCCGACGGCTTTCTCCTCGAGGGAGAGAGACGTGAGAAACGCGAGGGCGCAGGAGAGACACACCCCAGTGTCGAGAGCGGCGCCCACACTCCGGCGCGAGGCTGCCGCGCACCGACTGCAGCGTCCTGCGAGAGGCGCCCGGGCGGCCGGACGGGGAGAGTCGGCGAGGCCTAGAGTATCCTTCTGTTCTTCAGCGAGAGGGAAGAGCTGAGCCGTCGCGAGCGGCGCGATGTGCGAAAGCGCGAAGAGCGAGGAAGCGAGGGGTGTCTCCAGAGACTGCGGCGTCCGCGCCGGCGTCTCTTGGATGTCTGTACACTGCAGAGGCGCGTCCGAGGGGAAGGACGAGCAGAGCGGCACAGACGACGTGGGCGGAGTGTCGAGACACCCGCGCAGATGCGGCGCGGCAGTGTCGACACCCTCGCCGAGACTTCCCCCTTTTTCGCCAGACGACTGCAGCGACGAACCTGCATTCGATTGACCTCTGTCTCCTGTCGAGCGGTCGACCACCGGAGACACCCTGGAGCCCAAAGCGGAGTCGGTCTCTGGGGCGAGCGGCGCCGCGGCTTGCAGACGCAGTGGCGGACTGGAGGCAGTTTCGGCAGTCGCTGGAGTCAGGGGACCTCGCGCGGAAGCCGGTGCGGCCGCTGCATGCGCGGAGACGGCCGGATGCCGCAGGACATTTTCAGCATCCTCACCGCGAGGGAGAGAGACAGACTCGGCGTCGAGAGAGCGAGGAGAGGCAGACCGATTCGCAGAGAGGAAAAACGTAGCAAGAAATGAAGAGAGAGACGACGAGGCGGAGGCAGAAGAAGAGTCTTGCTGCGGCGCACTCGCCTCTGGGGCAGGAGTGGGGTCAAGACTGAGAGAAGAGGATGTGAAGGGTGCGGTGAAGAAGCGCTTCTCGTCTCCAAAGACCGACAGAGTCTCCATCTCCTCGCCTCTCGGGCGCAGAAAAACAGGGACAACTACATCGGAAGCAGCAGAGGAAGCAGAAGAGGAAGCAGAGGAAGAGAGGAGAGAAGCGCGAGGACATCCGCGCCCCGCCCTCGAGTCTGCAAACGGCACAGTGACATGCAGGCGCTCTGCCTCGTCGCCATGAGGCGGCGGCTGCGACATTCGGCGACAAGTGGCGACGAAGGAGAGTCAGAGCAGAGGAGAGACGAGAGGAAGGGGGAAGGGAAGAAGTGAAGGAAAGGGAGGAGGCAAAGGCGAGAGAACGAAGACCAGAAGACGAAGAAGAGAAGAGAAAGAGAAGGAGGTAGAGAGAAGAAAAAGGGGGAGACTGCTCGAGAAAGGAGACGCAAAACTGCTGACGAGAAACACAGGCGAGAGAGAAGGACAAACGAGGAAGAACAAGACAAGACGAAAACGGAAAAAACGAGAACAGAGAGGAGAGAAGACGGACGCGCGTTGCTGAGAAGTCTTAGCTCGGCTTCTACGTTTGGAAAGAAAACAGATAGAAGAAAACAAACGAGTCGTTTCTGAGGAAAACGTGTTTACGGCTGTCTGTTTGATCTCCGTCGTCTCGAGAGTCGCTGTCCGCAAACTGCATGCAAGAAAGTGAGCTGCCGCTGCTCTCGAGTGTCTCGATGGAGTTCTCCTTCATTCCCTTCTTGTATCTTCTCCCTCAACTTTCCTGTCAAAACAGGAACGACGCGAGGACTCAAAGAAGAGTTCGACCTGAAAATCTGCGCACTCCACGCAGCCAGCGTCGACGGCGGATGTGCGGTGTATGTACAGCTGCCTCAAAAGACAGAAAACGCGCGCTTAAGGTTGCTTTTGATCTGCATTCGTTAATGACGGATGCTGGGTGTCTGTTGCACTCAACTGGATTGACTTCTCACAGGCGGGGCCTTCACGCTCGAGAAGGACTTTCTTAGCGTCTACACGCTAGCTCCTTTTTTCGCTTCCTTCGACAGAAACGCCACCCTTGTAGCCCTTCACTAAAACGTTGCATTGCTGGTATTTTCAATAAGAAGCAGCGGGCATTCATTAGATATCAATTTACGTTTGTCGAGCTGTATTCATCACAAGAACCGAAACGAAGCTCGCCGACTGCATGCCCTGAAAAGAGAGAAACTGGAAAAAGCGCCTCCTTCGCAACCCCCGAGAAGACAAGAGATTGCCGGAGAGCCCAGCTGCTCTTCCCCAACAGGATGAAATACTTCAAGCGAACATGCAAATCAACAAGATGTACAGCAGTCTCCCATTTGCCCTGTCTCTAGCAGTAAGGTCAATACAAAGAACCGAGTAGATTCGGCTAATAGACACACACATATCCGGATCCTAGGGACGATACCGGCGCGTAATAAACGCTGTTTCTCTCGCTGGTACACACGGCAAATCATCAAAAGTTGCAATTCGTCATGCTCCTCGATTGCTTCTTCTAAGAAGAACATGGCGGTGCAGAGTCGAGTTCTGAGGTGCCTGCGCTTCTTCGCATCTCCGATCGCCCATGTACTCCAGAGCGAAAAAGAAGGAAAGAGAGACAGGCAGAGAAGGCGACAGGTGCAGAGAAGGAAAGAAGGGAGAGGAAGACAAAAAGAGGAAGAGAGCAATGAGAACTACAAAAAGGGTCTAAAAAAACTGTGAGATACCAGGGAGAGAAGGCTTCTCAAAGGACTTGATGACAGCTCCGGGCTAGTAGAATAGCTGACAGATGCACTCCGGATAATACTGAAGGAAACACCGACTTCTAGAAAACGTGAGTGAGATGTGCCACCCCAACTCGGTAGAGACCGACGGGCGCTTTGAACTCTTCATGTTTTGCCGTCGGTGTGTGTACAGCCGTCACACTTCTGTCCGGCGTATGTACAGCTCGTTTATGCTTCTGTCCGGTGTATGTACAGCTCGTTTATGCTTCTGTCCGGTGTATGTACAGCTCGTTTATGCTTCTGTCCGGTGTATGTACAGCTCGTTTATGCTTCTGTCCGGTGTATGTACAGCTCGTTTATGCTTCTGTCCGGTGTATGTACAGCTCGTTTATGCTTCTGTCCGGTGTATGTACAGCTCGTTTATGCTTCTGTCCGGTGTATGTACAGCTTGTTTATGCTTCTGTCCGGTGTATGTACAGCTCGTTTATGCTTCTGTCCGGTGTATGTACAGCTCGTTTATGCTTCTGTCCGGTGTATGTACAGCTCGTTTATGCTTCTGTCCGGTGTATGTACAGCTCGTTTATGCTTCTGTCCGGTGTATGTACAGCTCGTTTATGCTTCTGTCCGGTGTATGTACAGCTTGTTTATGCTTCTGTCCGGTGTATGTACAGCTCGTTTATGCTTCTGTCCGGTGTATGTACAGCTCTTTTATGCTTCTGTCTGGTGTAGGTGCAGCCCTCATGCATCTGTCGGGTGTATGTACAGCTGTTAGTGTGAGAGAAAGAAGAGTCGGCATGCACTCAAGAGAACTCGCGATTTTCTCTTCGTGTCTATGTTGCGTCTTTCGTGTCACCCCACGCGCTGCTCTTCTCAGAGAGAGGGAACGCAAACTGTCACAAAGAAAATCTCACGAGTAAAAGACTAAACAGATAAACAAGGTGAACGAAGGCTTGTGCCTCGTCGAGGCACTCCTCGCCTGCATGCACTTTAATGGTGTCCAGCGGCTTCCTCGTGGAAGTGGGGCTGCTGTTGCAACGCTGGAGAAGTGTGCACCTGAAAAGAAAAAAAAGCAATCAATATGCTCACATTTGCGTCGTTATCCCAACACAGGTATTCATCTGCTTGACTCCATACGCAAAACATATATACATATATATATATATATATACATACATACTTGAGACCCTACTCATACATGTTGTCCATGCATGAAAGAGGAAGGATTTCACTGGGTATCTGGAGCTTTTCGCTGTTCTCAAACGAGAAGACGAGATGATTCACTTCCATACTCATCCGAGATCGCTCTCTTCGCTAGCCTCTGCATCTTTTTTCTGTACATTGTGCACGTCTACACGGTTACTTTTCTCATGCCCAAGATTTGTTGTATGTTCCCCTCCACCTATCTCCCACTACCTCCACGTATCTCTACCTCTGCATCTATCTGCGTCGAAGTATACGCACCGAGTCGTCAACCCACTCCCTTTGACTGTCTCTGTACATTGACTTAGCTACGTAAATACACATGCACAAACACACATGAATCTACCGCTCTGTATCCATATATATATATATATATATATGTATCTATATACAAACATACCTATATCTATGTATGTATCGTTATGTATCGATGTATAGATCTCCGGGCCTCTCTACCAGCACTCGTGGGTATTCGGTAGCATGTCTTTTGCTCTGTGTCTTGACATAGAGTGTTCCCTTGTGTTGTTTTCTTACCTCAAGCGTCCCCGGAGTCGAGACTCTGTTGAACTGTCTGAAGACGAAGGGGAACTGTATGCCTTCGTATTTATTCACCAGGTACTGCTCTCTGAGTTTGAAGAGAAAATCTTTCATTTCGTTCAGAGTAAACGGGTGGTCGAGCCCCCGGTAGCAGTAGCGCGCCTCGTACGTCATCAAGGAAATTTTCAGGCCCGGACGCTTTCCGGGGTTATGGAACGCCGAGAGAATGCGGAACTTTGCTGAAAAAAACGAAACGAAACGCCCAAGCTCGTCGAAAACAAAAAACACCGCATGTCAACACAAATGCCACACTTATTCACACAAACGCATAACATGCATATATATATATATATATATACATATACGAAATATATATATATATACATACATACATACATAAGCATATATGCATATTTATATGCATGCAGTTTATCAACAAATACACGTGCACACGACCCAATATATATATATATATATATGTTGAAGGTAGAGCACAGACGCAACTGAATAAATTTAGAATAAAGCTCTGCGTTTTCTACAAATCGCAACTTCCGAGTCATCGGGAAAAGAGTTCTTCGTATTCCCCCTGTCCTTCAAATACGCATGGCTGCTGTGGATGTACTCGCAGACCAACAGAGGCTGGCCACGTAAACACGTATGTGTAGACACAAGTATACATAGGATTCGAAGATGCATATACATACATATACATACATATATATACATATATATATATATATATACATATATATATATATATATATACATACAAAAATACAGTCCATGCGATGTACATGCAGACATAAAAATGCATAAAACGTCGCGTAAGAACGATGCCTAAACTCTTGAGTGTGGCCCAAGAAGGCGCGTGCATGCAGCGCTTGCGTATCAAACGCGTGGAACGCGGACGAGAGTCTCAGAGGCATCAACATGGAGAAGCACGACGGGGAAGAGGATGGTTTTTCCGTTCATTTCGAGGAATTTGAAAAAGAACAACTTCGCACGTTTGCCTTTTTTGATGGTGTTTACAATTGGACGAAACGAGTGTAGATATTTTTATTTTTACCGGAGTTCCAGTGGAATGAAAACTGATCAGCAAAAACTCATCAAAGACAACAGTGGAAACCCCAGACATCCGCTCAACGGCAAAAACACGGAAGAAGCAGAAGAGAGCAAGGAGACAGAACGAGGGAAGTCAGGAAGAGGAGGGAGAGGAAGACAACGATCAAGACGCGGAGAAGAACAAGGAGCACGAACGAGAAGAGGAGACGGATAAAGGTGGAGAGAAGCAGGAGCAAAGAGAGAAACAGAGGGAGAGAAGAAGGAACGAAATACGGAGGAAAACGCGAGGAGAAACGACTTACGGGAGTTCAGCCAGTAGCGATCGAGCCTCTCCTTTGGGGGTGGGTCTGCAACGAAGAACACAGAAAAATGCAGCAACCGGTGAAGAGAAGCATCTGGACGCACCCCCACCCGCCTCAAGGCATGCGTTGGAAGAGAAAAAAGTTTCTGCCCTCTCGTGTCCTCGTTTCAAAGTTGCATCAGCTCGTCGAATCTCGCTCTTCCTCCAACGTTTTTTTAAGGGACCTTCTTGCGACTTCTGGAAAGGTTCTCCTGCTTTCTCCTTCGTTGCATGCATTTCTTGGCCGCAGATCATGCAGACCTCTCCAGCAATCTCTTCAGGAGGCTTCGTCTCTCTCGCCTCTTGCTCCCCCAACATGAGTATGTGCATGCATGAACGTAGGCGCAGGAGCCGCGCGAAAGCGCATCCATTTTCTTCCCTCACGCCGGTACATCCACTCATATGTACACAGGCACACCACAATACAGATACGCATACATATATGCATACATACATGCATGCATAAATGCACAAATACATGAAACATCGCGTAGACGTTTGTCCTTTGATTCCACTTGGCCCTGAACTCGTGTTCTTATTGCCCGCGGAAAGCTTTGCTTTTCTACGCTTTGCATGCCTTCCGGAGTCGGCCTGTGTTCCGAAGGGAGGAGAGAAGCGTTCGGCGTCTAGGAGTTGTGCGGTCTCTCGCCTGTGTGTATTCTCGAAGGCAAGCACTCTCCCTCTGACCTCTTCTTCGCCCCCCTCTCTGTACGTCGTTCTTTCTTCTTCCGCCGCTCTTCTCTCTGTCTCTTTCTTCTTCTTCGTGTCATCCCCGTTCTTGTCTTTGCGCCTCCTCTCCCTCGAGTTTCGTTGGCTGCATGCACGCCTACCGAAGACGCGACTCCACCAGATGAAGAAGGCGAAGGCGGCGGCGGAGGTCCAGGCGTTCCCGAAGAAGAAGAAGCTTCGATTGGCGAACTGCGCCTCCCAGAACTGCTTCCACACCGGCTGTCGGAGGAAGTTGGGGGGCTCGACCACCCAGAGAGGCTGGAGAATCTCCTTCATCGGCACATTCCTCTCCAGCGTCTTTGCAGCTTCCGCCGCCGGCGCCGCCGCGTTCAGACGCGGACGAGAGAGACGCAGAAGCGACAGGAAACGAGAAGAATTCGCGACCGGCGAGGCCAGGCGACAGCCAGCGGTGGCCGCGAAGGCCGGGGAGAGCCCCATGGTGCGAGGGACGCGGAGAAGAAGAAGGCGAGGACAGAGGGGGAGATTTTACGAAGAGACAGAGAGCGAGGGGGAGACTACGAAGAAGGAACGGAGACAGAGAGAAGCCTCGAGGAGGAGGAAGAACGGCAGAGGTGGACGAAGCAACACACAGAAGGCGGGAGAAGAAAGAGACGGTCGACCGGCGGGGCGAGAGGAGAGAGAGGCAGCGCGCAGGGCGTCCTCTCTCAGGAAGACGGAGGAGAAAACACCGAAGCGAGGCAGGAGGAACGCGACCTCGTCCTTCTTTCCACCGGACTGCCTTCCACTCCGAAAGAAGAAAAGAAAATGTGAAGAAAGCGAGGAAAACGGGTCACCTGAAACGATGCATGCCCTGTGCTCTCGCGTGGATTCTCTCACCGGACGACTTTCGTCTCGCGCCGTGGCGCCAACGTTCACACGCACACTGGAGGAAGAAGTTTTTTCAGGCACCCAGGAGACACCCTTCTTCCTTCTCGCTTTTCTAGCTTCTTCTGCACCTGCGACACAAGTCCTTCGCCTTCTGCTTCCTTTTGGTCTCGCGTTTTCTACAGTTTTTCGCGCCCCTGTCTGGCGAGAGTAACCTCACATATAGGGCGTCTGGTTTTGTGCCTCTCCGAAACGGCCTCTCTGTCTCCGTACCTTTGCGCTCCTCCGCTGATAGAACGCATGCGCTGTTGCCGCTCGGAGCTTTTTCCGTCGGTGGCTGGTTTGGTTGTTGAGACACAACTCCTCGCAACTCTCTACAGAAGCGGAAGAAAAAGCCGAAGAAAAGACGAAGAATTGAGATCCTGAAGCGTTCTGGATCTCTGTCTTTCTCTGTTTCCTCTTTACACGTCGCCACTTGTCCCCAATTCAACAAGAAGGCCTTCGGATTACCTGTCCGGAGCGGTGTGCGAGTTACGCTGTCCACGGTCACTCCTGCGTCGCCGCAAATCTTCCCTATTTCTTGGTTCTTTCTCTTTAAAGGTCTCTCCTCCGCTCGAAAAGCTCGTCTTCCTGGTGACCAGCAGAGAGCGACCGTCTGCGTCGAACGGACGCCCGAGACAGCTTCTCTCGGAGTCGCGCCAGACGCAGAAGATTCTGGCAGACTCGACCTCCCGCCTGTTGAGGCGCGCGTTTTCCGCGGGGGGGGGGGGGGGTCGCATTTGCGGCTCTTTCGATCGACACTAGAGTCTGGAGACACACAGACGCGAAGTCTAGCGTTTAGCAGCGCGTTTTTGAGGCTGAAACAGAGGGAAAAGCGCGCTTGCGTCGAGACAAGCTGGCGCCGTGAACCTCACAGTCGCCGCCTTCTCGTTTGAGCGAAGAAACCGCGAACGCGAGACGACTGAAATCCCGCGCTTTCTGCACAGACGGAGGCGCGCGCGCGCGAGTTGCGTCTCCGCCACCGGTGCACTCAGGAGTCCTCCGGAGAAAATTCACTTGGTGTCTTCACCCCTTTGCGTTCCGGGTCGCTCTGACTTTTTTTGTCTCTTTCTCTTCGCACACCTTTCAAGTTCCCCCACAAAATGCCCAAGTGCATGATCTTTTGCCCCGTCGCGGCGACGCCGGCGCAGCAGGACGCCCTCTTGAAGGACGCCGAAAAAGGTGAGAGCAAATGATGTTTCCAAAAGAATGCTCCGATATACAATGCAGAGAAAACTCGAGTTCCAACGGCGCCCTGGCGACGGACGGGTTTTTAGCGAGAAAAGCAACGAAGATGCCACCGTTTGACGATAGAACCCTCTCAGGGAAAAAATGCACACACCCATCCTGTCTCCTGGCTTGACATGCAATATATACATACATATATATATATATATATATATTTATATATGTATTTATATATATAAATATATATGTTACACACATGTATGTTCATTGACAGAGAGGCCGAGAACACCACAGTCCCTTTTCGACTTTTTTCTTGACTTCTTTCTCTTGTTTTTTCTTCCCCCGCGTCCATTTTGTTCTGCCACCCTTGTGTGTACCTTTTTCCTGTCGCTTTTCTCGCTAAACATCCGTCCGTCGCAAGCGCGCTGTTCGAACTCGAGTTTTCTCTGCACTGTGTCTCGAAGCATGGTTGTCTTTCTCTTCTTCTCTCCCTCTCTGCAGTCCTCTCTCCTCCACCATTTCTTCATCGTCTATCAGTCTGTCATTTCTGTTTCTTGACGTTTCCACGACCCCGATTTCTGCGTTTCTCCTGTGCCAGTTTGCTTCACGCTCACGGATTTACTCGAATCTCTGTTCTGTCTAACTTCCCCGATCCCTCCTCCGTCTCTTTGGTATTTCTTGCTCTTCTTTCTTCCCCTGTCTCGTTGCTTCTTCTTTCTCCGTGCTTTCTCTGTGTCCCTGCTTCCTTCTTCGACTGCCAACTTCTTGACCGCAGCCTTTTTCCGTCGCTTCAGAGTTTGAGCGACGACGACGTCCTGTGGAGTGGACGCTCTCCATCTGTTTGCTGCTCTTCTTCAGCCGTCGCAGACGCTCTGGGGAAGCCTCTGAGCTACGTCATGGTGGGATACTCGCAGACCGGGCAGATGCGTTTCGGCGGGAGCAGCGACCCGTGTGCGTTCATTCGCGTTGCTTCCATTGGAGGCATCACCAGTTCCACGAACTGCAAAATCGCCGCTGCTCTCTCCGCTGCATGCGAACGCCACCTGGGCGTCCCCAAGAACCGCATGTAGGCCGAACGGACCAGAGCGCCTCACACCGCGCTCAACGCTCGGAAAACAAAGAGGATTCAGGGTCGACTCACACTGTAGAGAGTAAAGCTTTGAGTAGACGATTCCACTCCGGTCGCGGAGATGCTTTTCCAGCTTCTGACTCTGGTTGAAGTCTGCCTCTCCCTTCTCTCTCTTCCGTGCGTCGCTGACTCTGTGGCGCATGTGGAGAGCGGGAGCGGCGAGCGCACAGCTGAGCAGAGGCGCAAAAGGCATGTTGCGAGCGAGTCGCGGAAGCAGAAGCGTACTGAGAGAAAAAAGGGAGATGGCAGTTAAAAGGCGGGAGAAGAAGAGTCCGTCGAAGAAAGACACAGGAGCAACAGAAACGACGTAAATCGAGAGAAAGCGAGTGTGCGCGTCTCTCTCTTTTGCGGGAGGGTGTGTTGGGCGCGCTGTAGAAGTTGGAATCAGATCGAGAAAAAAGCAGGTGAGGAGAAAGAGGAGAGAGCGAAAAGGCAGAGGGGAAGCAGAAAAAGAGAGACAAGTCCGCATGCAGTGAGGACGAGGAGGCGTTTGTGCATGCGCAACGGAGCCAGTCTGCTCCGAACAGGGCATTTGCGGTTTTGTTTTGCTTGCGTTTTCCTTCAGCTACACGACATTCACAAACAAGAGCCCCTCTGAGTGGGCCATGGGCGACCGAACTTTCGGCTGAGCTGAGAGCGCTCTGGACGTTTCATGCAGAGATCTGTCTTCGGATTTGTCGCGGAAAACGTCTCGGTTTGCGAACCGTGTCGAGTATGAACTGAGGGGTGCACCCAGAGACTTCATCCGCGGGCGCTGGTTACCGGAACTGAGTTGAAAAGGCGCTCTATACATACAGCTGGAACTGTCACAGACTCACGAGAGCACCGAGTCGAATACTGCCGCAGACTTCTTTCCATTTGTTGCATGGTATTATTTCAAGTTCTTTCTAAACGTCTGTGCTCCTTCCTCTCTGCGCTCGGGCATCACCCTTGTACAAGAAAAGAGATTTACGAACCAAGGAGACTTATCTCCACCAGGTAGAGTACTTGCTGCTTCTCTCCTCTGTGCGTCTTTCGCACTCTTTTCCTGGCGTCCTGCTTCCGTCGTTCTCTCACTCTTCTGCTCTTTCGCCGCTTCTTCTCGCTCTCTTCTCTCCCCTTCCTCCTTCTCGCGTTCTTTCTCCGTCTCTCTTCTTTATTCCTTTTTCTCGCTCGTCTCTCGATGCGGAAGAGACGCGCGAACGCCACCCGCGACGTCGCAGCTAAAAGTGGTGGATGGCCCGCGACACACACAGCCGGTTTTTCCACATAAAAATTGGCCGCGTTACAAGCAGAAGAAAGCATGTTTCACACTGAGTTAGAGAAGCAGCAGCAGCGTAGAAACTTCGGATCGTGCATGCGACACCACCCTTTTTCGCGTTCTGCTGTATTTTGACGTTTTTGGTGATTGTGTAGCTGAGAGGATTTCGCCGATGTTTCTTTCCGGGGAGAAGTCAAAACTGAAACGGCAAGCCTTGCAAGGAAGAGCCAGGAGGGACAGGCCTCCACACTCTCCGTTTTCAGAGAAGCTGCCAAAGACGTTCTGAAGTAAATGGACGGTAGAGGAGGGCGTAGAGAGGGAGCAAATGATTTTGAGAAATCTACGAAGACCTGGAGAAAGCAAGAAAGATATACAGAGTTTCACAACGATCTACGAAGGCCTCGAGAGAGAGCTCAGGGAGACCCTGTGGGATCCGCACAGATCGACGGAAAAAGCCGTTTCTCAAAGAAAGTCCGCAAATGGCCTCGCGCCCAGCGTGGAGAGGCAACGTGTGTGGCGGCGAAGGCGAAACGGGAGTCTCCGAAAAACAGCCGCACCGGCGAGGTGTATGTACACCTGAGACGAACAGCGGATCGGCGAGCGGCGGAGACACCTCAGAAGCCTGGACCCAATACAGAGAAGAACGCTCTCTCTGGGAGGCGCGTCTCCGACGAACATTTCACATCGAACGAAAAAGCCACACATGCACATGGATCGTCAAAATCAGGTTTTCACCAAGTTCTCAAACACACAACAGAACGTTGACTTTGAATTCCTTCTGCGTCCCTCTCGAGCCTCGCGCATGCTCGCGAGATTTCTCTCGCGTGCGAAGACGCGTCTGCCGACCAAAGGCGCCTCTTCTTCTTTTCCCCATTCGTTCTCGTCTGCTTCCGCGTCGGGAGAAAAAGAGTCGAGTTCTTCGTTTCCTCGCGTTCCTTCCTCTCGGCTCTTCCTCGATTCCTTCGACTGATCCTCGACTGCCGCGAAACCTGTTCGCTTTCCGACCTCTGGACACTCGCAGACACCGCGCTTCCTCTCCATCCTCGCGAACTTCTTCTCCGTTTTCTCTTCGCGTCTTCCTTCGCTCGAAGATTTCCTTTGCAGGCACAAAAGAAAGAGCACTCTCTCTCCCCGGTCGAACCGCCCCGGTCCACCACGTTCTTTTCAGAGACGACACACGAGAAAGACATGCGAGACACGAAAGAAAGTCGTCTTCGGCGGAAGCTCCTACAGAGCTGCAAGACGGCGGAGAAAGAAGAAAGAAGAAAAGACGTTTTCAAAGAAGTTCGACGTTATCCTCGTCGAATCGCGGCGGCGCCAGACGCGGAATCTGCACAGAAAACCGGACAGCGTGAACCCGAGTCGTTTCATTCGACAAGAGACGTCTCCTGCTCAGCAAAAAAAGGGAGAGGGTGAACGGACTTCCACGTCGACTAAAAACGGAACATCCGGTCTTTCTGGAATTCAAGAAAACATCCACTCTCTTCCTTCGCTTCCGTCTTCTCAAACCCGGCCGCCTCAAAACGCCTCTCTCCTCTCTGCAGGCCCCGACATACAAATGCATATATATATATATATATATAAATATATAAATATAAAAGTGATTGAACTAGGTTGTGTACTCTATATACGACCCTGTATTTCAAATAAAACATATATATATATATATATATATAATGAAGTAGACGGCATACTTCATATATGTACTGTAGCCTATACAACATTATATATATATATATATAACCGGTTCTGTATCTCGTCGATCTCTCTCCACTTTCCTACCAAAGCACCACTCGATAACTGAAAAAGAATCGATGCTCAGAGAGCAGAGAGAGGCAACCCTCGGATGCACCTGTGAAGAGGAAAACTGCGACTCCGCGAAGGCACCGTAACGAGAGACGCGGACACTACCCCAGTTTCAGTGCGGTATGTGTACACTGTGTGGGTGGGTGTGTACTAAATAAGCTGTGGAGTCGCCGAATATAAGCCGAATCCGCTGCCGTTAATGCTTGACGCACGGGACACCCGGAGTCGAGCGTCTACAAGACACATACAGGTTCGTTTTCTGTCGAAGTCGAGCGAGGGTGAAGACCGGAGCTTCCTTGAGTTTCGCGAGAGCTGACATGGGAGGGGAAGAGGGGCCGTGAATCGTCGAGTTCGAAATCTTCTGTCGGTTTCGGCGACCGCGAAGACATGCCGGAAGTTCTTTGACCGCCTGCTGCGTTGCCGTAGTTCATCAGCGTCGGCGCGTCTTCTTCGTTCTCGTCCTGAAAAACAGAATTTTTTGAAAAATTCCACTGCAGGATAAGGTCCAGTGCAGCGCGGAAAAGCACGACCTTCCCTCCCGACAAAAGTTTGCAGAAAAAAGTTTCTTTAAAAACTGGAGAAATGTCCGCTTTCGAGCATCCAAAACGCCTTTGGGAAATGGATTGAAGAACATATCGATACATCGCCGAGAACGGTGCTGAATGCAGCAGAGTAGAAGCTGAGGTCCTCAGGTAGACGGCATCTACAACTCGCTTACATAATAGGTCGATGTACACAGACTCACAGAGGCCCAGGTACACACAGATGAATAGACGTAGGCATACACACAGAGATCCAAACAGACGGACAGGTAAGGCAGATGCGGATAGACATCGAAAGACAAGATTATATCGACACAGGCAGACATTGAGAAACGGAGAAAAACGCTACCGTGTCGAGGGAGAGGTGCACACCTGTTCGGCTTCGATGAAGCCCAGTTCCGGTTCGTATTTTGATCTTTCTCCAAGTTCTTCTCCCCTTCGACTTTCACCAGCTTCCTGGTCGAGCCACCCGCCAGGCCCTCCCGCGGAGGCGCCGACAAGGCCGTAAGAGACATTTGCAAAGCTGTCGAAACCTAAACGAAGAGAAAAGAGCAAGAAAAGAAGAGCAAAATGGCTACGTGGCGACTCCAGGGCAGACGCGCGTGGAGCTCCAGACCGACAGGGAGAAAGGCAGAAGGAAGAGATAAGGACAACGAAAAACAGAGAGGAAGAGGAAGCAGACGAGAGATCCAGAGAGAGGAACAGAAGGATAAAGATAAGGAGAGAGAGACAGAACTCGAGAGACAAGACGCGGAAAGGGCGACAGGAAGACACAGACGCAAAGACGGAGCCAGAAGAAATAAGGAAGAGACAACGCGTGGACGAGCGACGGACAGAAAGGAGGAAATGGAAACACGATAACACGAGACAGAACTGTCAACAAGAGGTTTCGCGAACCTGCGTTACGGAAGAACTTCTTCAGTCTTCCAGTTTTCGCCAGATAGTTGATGACGACCATGACGACGACGATAAAGAGAAGAAGAAGCAACACTGTCTTTCCTCCTCGACTGACGGGTGAATGGGCGGGACAAGGCACAGCGACCTTCTCGGGCATCCAGCCGCCCTCGCAGACATCTCCCGGAACCTGGAAGGAAAGGAGACCAACGAAGTTTTCTCCACTCTCTCATCACGCGTTCTTCTCTCTGCATGCAGCCACAAACTCTGGTGCCCTTCTTGAGAGCGATCTCCAAGTACTCTTTTCCCTACCTCTTCTTTTCTGTCTCTCTTCTCCCTTGCCCTCCCTCTTCCGCCCCCCTCGTTCTCCCTCCACTACGCTTTCTCCCCTTCTCTCTGCTCTCCCTTTTCTCCAATTTCTCGTTTTTCGACTTACTTTTCGATAGGCAGAGGTGTAGAAGAAAGACGAGGAGGTGCATGCGGCGGCGGCTGCGGCGTCTGATTCGTCGGCGAACTGCGCGAGGCCAGTCGCTGTCGCGGCGGCGGCTGCTGCTGCGTCGGTCGCCACGCACTGGGTGGACCCGATGGCTCTCGTGAAGCCAAACTCGCACTCATAGTCCTCCATAGTGCACGGACACACCTGAAAAAATCGCGGAAAACTCACAAAAAGTCATGAAAAACATCTCAGAGAGACAAGCGAACGGTACTGAAAAACGTTATTTTCAACACTTTCACTTTTATCTAAAAACAAACAGGTGGTCCTGCGTATAGACATTTCTACGGAGACGCATCAATCTATAATATAAATATAAATAAATATATATATATATATAAATATATAAATATACATATATATAAATATATATATATATATAAAGTGTTTTCAAGCAAACTCCTTCACATGCAGAGAAAAACACGCACGTCCCCATGTGTCCCTAGATCCAGGCATGTCCACAGATACAAGATAAATAATTGAGCATATATATATATATATATATATATATATATATATATATATATGTATATGTATGCATATAAATATATGTATGTATATAAATATATATTACATATACGCATACATATATGTATATGCATATATAAAAAAATATCTAGATGTATAGATATCTGTATAACTACACATACAGAGGGAGATCGAAACAGGTGAGAATTTCTCTTTGTGACCCTAGGATACACACAGCGTGCATGTGTGCGTAGGCATTACTACGCTGGGAGACTGGCAAGCACAGAGAACCACCCCCGTCGCTTGTTCAAAGTGTCTACAGAAAGACTCGCTCTTTCGCGAGATCTGGACTTTTGACAAACGGAGATGGGGGGCGTTGATGGAGGAACGAGTAGAGAGTGACCGTTCGTCTGCCAGTCCTCTCAGAAGGTAGAATTCGCGGCAAGAGAAGGCGTAACAGGTGACGTGGTTTATGCGGAGAATCATGGAAACGGTTCGCTGTACATGAATTGACGAGAGAAAAAGGTACCTTGGAAACTTTCGGGCGGTCAAAGTCTCGGCCGTTGAAGCACTCGCTCGTTTGCTTTCTCCGGGTGTACGTGATATGCTTCCCCAAAATGCATCTCTCGCCACCGGCGCGGCCATCTGAGGAAAGAAAACAAAGTTCACAGTCTCCTCCTTTTCCCTGCATTTGTGCACATGCATAATGATGTATTGATACATGCTCATAGACGCGTTTGTCGGACGCACATGCGCATATCGAACGCAATTCTTCCCCCTGTCTTCCTGTACACGCATACATATATATATATATATATATACATGTATATATATACATATATATATATATATATATACTTTTCAGATGCGACGGGACTAGATCTTTTGTTCATTCCGCTGCTTCAGCTGCGAGCGGTCCAGTTCGCGCACCCGAAGGACTCCACGTTTCGTAGTCGCTGCTGACGGAGTCTGCGGCCCAAATGCCTTTGCACTGCTGCTGGTTCAGCGCGTTGAAGTCGAGGTGAAATAGAACACCTGAAAACAAAAAATGTAAAGCAGAAGAAAACCGCCGCGACAGAGCCTTCTCTTCCGATTCTGCTGCCGCAAAAAAGCATTTCCATCGAAATCAACACCAAAGAGCTTCCTTCCCTTGCTTCCCTCGCCTCTCTGTAGACATATGCATATATATATATATATATATATATACATATATATATCGCACTGTTTGTCCACATTTGTGTGTGTCTTGCATTCCTTTCCGATTTGCAAGATTTTGGAGACTCTGCTCCCGACTCGAGAGTTTTAGCTGCGCGTTTCTCTGGAAGTGAATTTTGAAGAACTGCTCTCTCTTCTCCTCTCTCTCTGTCTCCCCTTCTCGTCTGTTTCGACGTGCGTTGCCACGGGAGGCGCTGTTTTCCGACCTGCGGAGTCTTGCTCTCGCTTGCCGTAGAGAAGAAACTCGACACTTGACGCATTCGGCTCGATGACGATGTTGTCGACGAAAAGCGGCGCCGCACCCAGCTCGAAGTCGTACCAGCTCTGTCCCTCGTTCCAGCTGAAGACGACCTGAAATTAAAACGTTCGAGTCTCCTTCCGACAGCCATCCACGTCTGCTTTTCGATGCGCAGCAGAAAATCCAGAATTCACAGTTTTCTACTGACAACTTGCAGCGTTCTGGAGTCTATCTTTGTTTTCTCGCTCGTGCGAGTCTACACGGGGGAAACTCGACGGCAACTAACAACGGGTCTGACGATGCAGATGGACTTCGAGGAGAGAACAGGCACCCGCGCCATTTCTTTAGACAACAAGAGTGAATTTCAGCAGAGTAGGAACTGCAGAGAGTCGCTATTTTTCAAGACTCGATAGAGATGCTACAACGCAGGTGAGAAAAAACAACGAATGCCTCAAGCAGCAAACGCACAAGATCAGAAAGAGAAATGGAAGAGAGTCAAAAATCGGATACAAATGGAGTCCTCTGTCCCAACGTGGAAAGTCGGTATCTTCGCACAGACTTCCGCCTTTGGAAAAAGCCAGAAGGTGGATAGGATACGCGGAAAAAAAGAGACACGCGCTTCGAGAGTCACAGACCTCAGAAGAGAAGCGGTACGGCGAACTCGAGAGAAAGCAAAGAGCGACAGAAAGAAAAGAACAATTTTGCAAAGAAATCAAGACGGAGAACACAAGCGGAATTGAAGTCTTTGAAGGGGAAGAAGAACAACTGCAAAGAGACGAACGCGTCGCACCTGATTCGTTTTCTTCGTGTCGTCGGCCATGACTAACAAGCCGCCATGGTCACCCATTTCGTAGATGAAAGCTCCTTTGTGAGCTTCGATCCACGAGACTCCTCCATCTCGAGAGAGGTAAGTGTTTGCCTGAGGAAAACGAAGAGACGACAAGCAGCATGCAATCGGAAGAACATCTGTGGGGAAAGATGTCTTTCTTTACACGATCTTTCCTAGTCTTGGCTTCTCCTCTCATTCTTCCCCTTTGGCCTCCTCCCTTCACCCGTCGCCTCTCGTTCTCCTCCTCTTGTTCTCTCCGTTTTTCCTTTCTCTTCTCCTTGTTCTCTTCTTCTCTATCCCTCTGCGTTTCTCTTCTTTGTCTCCGCATCCAGTTCTGTTTGCGCGCCATCTTGTTTCTGGCTCCGGCCTCCCCTTCTCGCTGTTTCCACTTGAAACACGCACCTCGTCTTTTTCAGGCCTGAGATAGCTGCCGACGTTTCCAGTGCCCATGATGATTCCGACGGCGTTCTCGACTGAGTAGAAGGGTGCGAAGTCGCTGAAGCGCGTGATTCCATTCAAGTGAAGCCAGCAGCGATCGGGCGGACAGTCGATCTTCTGTCCCCTGCTGTCGACTTTCGGAGCCTTCAGATACGACCAAACGCCGCCTTTGTCGAAGGAGATCACTGTGCGAATCACCTCTTCCTGACGGCTCCGCGTAGCGACGCTTTTGTGCTTCTTCTCGAGGTCCACCTGGACGCCTTCGGCCTCCTCTTCGATCTCCTCCTCCAACTTCTCCAGGTCGCCTTGCTGTCCCCCGTCCACGGACGCAGACGAGTCGACTGAGTCCTTGAAGTTCGCCAAGTACACACCCTCGAGAGAAAGCACTTTGTCGAACTCGCACTCTCCGGTGCTGGTGCGGATGTTGTTCGGCAGCGACAGCGAGTATCGGACACCCTTCGCGTCCGAAATGTACACGTTGCCTGTGTCACCCTTCTGAGGGAAGCGAACAACGAAAACCGGAGAACGCGGAACGAGCTCGTGAAGACTTGCAAAACTGGAAAAAAGAAAACGAACGCTCCAGGAGAAAAAGCAAACGCGACGCGGCAATAAACGGGCTCTCTCCCTCGCGCGACTTTGAGGTACGCATGTGTGTGTTTCAAGGAGGAAAATGTCCGGTGTATATACACCGCTCTCTGGAGCACTTTGTCGTGTCCAGCAGGAAACGGACGACGCGTCTGTATGTATGTATGTATGTTATGTATGTATGTATGTTATGTATGCAAGTATGTATGTATGTATGTTATGTATGTATGCCTGCCTGTATGTATGTGTGTGTGTGGCCATGGACGCTCTTCAAATTTGACTTCGAAGCAGACAACCACAAACACTCGCCATCAGCTCGACAGTGAGTACTTGTCAGTTTCTTCGAAATGGTGCGCATGGCTCAGTCTTTCGGGGATCTTTAGGAAGAATATTCGAGTTTCATGAAGAAAAAATAAAAATCCGTGCAAACACTTGATGGACAAATGAAAAAATCCTGTTGCAGAGATGATGACTCCTAGGACGGTGGTCCTGGTCAAATGAACCCCTGCGCAATCGTCTTCTCTCGTTGTTATTACGAGTGAGAACACGAATCCGTAGATGACGCCTGGAAGACAAGTTGCTTCCAAAGATCTTACGTTGTCGTGGCCGTGATTCACATGCAACATAATCGCGTCTTCAGACGTATCCAAGACCGTGTAACTCCTCTCCTCTATTTCAACCGGCAGCTTGGCCATCTGCACAAGACACCGACGAAATGGAAAAGACAAGAGCGTCACTTTCACCCTCCGGAAATCTTGAAAAAGGAAACACGCAGACACTCACATTCACGCGAATATATATATAAATATATATATATATATAAATATATATGCATATACATATATAAGAAGTTGTATGTATATGCATGTGGGTGTGCAGAGATATATACATGTAGAGATAGGTATATGAGCACATTGCACAAGTCGAGACGAGGAAAGGTCCTCAGAAGCATCCCAAATGGTCATGCACCTCCGCGGGCCTCTCGATGGGCGTATGTCCACGGACATGCAATTCGACAGGTATCTGCAAAAATAAATTCAAGAATGGGCGTGTGGCTGCGTGGGAAGCAGGAACTGCACACTGGAGACCGCAGCAGAGCTCTCCTAGATTTCTGCGTCTCAAAGGCGCCAGACGCTGCTCGTCAAGATCCGTCTACACTCCTCCCCCACCGGACGAGAAGAGAGCGCGGCATGAGGAGAGAGAGAACGGGAGAAGCGAGGAGGACGGAAGAAAGACCTACCTGGAATGACTTGCCTCCATCCGTGGACACGAGGAGAGAGACCGTTTGCTTGGCGGCGTCTTTCACTTTCGCAACGAAGAAATATCCATTCGACAAAAGGAACTTGTTTCCGCGGTAGACCAGACGCGTGATGGTCGCTCCAAAGTCCGGAGTGTACATCAGATCCACGTTTTTAGACTACGAAAAACACAACACACACAACCAAGGTGCGTGTAAAAACGGACATCTCCTCTGTCTGGCTATCTCTGTTTTGTATCTCACCAAGTTCCTCTGTCTAGCTCCAACGGTTTCTCTTCCTTTCTGGGTGTCTGCGTATCTCTCTCTCTCCCTCTCTCTGCACCGGTCTGTCTCCCCCCAGAAACCCCCCACATCTGGCTCCTTCCTTCACCCACCCTACGTTTCTTCTCTTTCTCTTCCTCTTTCTCTTCCTTCTTCTTCTTTTCTCTTTCTCTTCCTTCTTCTCCCTTCTTCTTTGCTCTTTTTTTCTCTTTTTTTCTCTTTTTTTCCGTCTGTTTTTCGACTTCGCACCCATCCGCCGTATCGGGGCTGATCTCCGGATCTTCCGCGGTGCTGCGTGAAGAAGATATGGTCGGTGTTTCCGAGCTTCTTGTCTCCCCAGGAGAACTGGACGACGTAGTCGGCTACGAGTTTGAAGGAGCGACCCAGGTCCCGCGTGTAGAAGAGCTGGTGGTTGCAGTCTTGCTGGCTCTGCGCGCGGCTCGCGGTGCCGCTGCCCGAGTAGCATGCGTCCGTCCAGGTCGACAGAATCGCGTACTTGGGCCGCGTGGGGTGGAAGTGGAAGTTGTGAATCGTGTTCTTGTACTTGAGCCGGCGGAACGTCGCGGCGCTGTCCTCAGAGATGAAGTGGTTTCGCTTGGACCCCACAATCAACACGACGCGCTTGTCCACTGGCGACACGATGATGGAGTCGACCGCCACAGTGCCGGTGGCCGCCTCCGACGACTTGAGCAGATCCGTGATTTCCGTCCAGGACTTGCCTCCGTCCTGCGAACGGTACAGCCGCCCCCGCCGCGTTTTCAACAAAATCGTCCGGTGGTCGGTGCCGCACCACTGAATGTCCTCGATGTGACTGTCGAACGAAACCTCGGACACCGAGACTGCACGGGCAGCGCAAACACAAACCCACAGGCGCAGCCGCGACGTTCGGACGCGCGGAGACGGAGAAGCGAACGGAGGTGGAGCCAGCGCAAACGGCCAACGAGAGGAGGTGGGGCGCGGGAGGGGGAAAGAAAAAGTGAAGACCAAGAAGCATCAGCACCATGACAGAGAAGAGATGAGAAACGAGACGAATGGGGACAGATCAAAACAAGAGGAACGGAGAATGCAAGAGGAAAAACAGAGGACAAGAAAAAAAGAGAAAATAGCGAGAAAGAGGGCAACTTGGAAGGCAAAGAGCAGAGACCAGAAGACCATACAAGAAGATACGTAGAGAGCAAAAAGAGTGAAAGAGAGCGAAGAAGTGGAAGCTTCAGGCACGACGCAAAAAAGAAACGCAAGAGGATAAACGCAACTGACAGCATCAACGCGATACCCTACTTCCTGAGATTCGTCTTCCCCCAAAAGAAAGCCTTTCTCCATTTCTAAAACATCAACTCGCCTCGATTCCGGGGCTCTAAGCCACCTCCACTGAAGTTCTGAATACGACAAATTCCGTCTCTCATGCTGACAAACGGAAGATAACCCCTCTATACGGATGCAGAAGTGTATAGACACCTCAAATCGCAGACACTATTGTCCTTCGAAAGCGCTGCGACTCCACGTGTGTCGAGCACGCATTCTTTCTTGCAACAGAACTAGAGAGAAGACGAGAAACCGTGTTCTACGGCCTCCGACTTCCTGCATGAGAAAAGAGGCACTTGTGTTCCTCTGAAGACGTACCCTTTTTGTTTGCGTAGGACGCAGCGTTGGCGACGAGGACTGAGGATTCACGCTTCTGCGCGTCTTCACTGAAGAATCCCGGCAGAAGCGAAGGCGAAAGAACTGCGAGAAAAGCAAGGAAAACCGCGAGTGTTCGGCCGGCCGCCGGTGGGCGGCCTCGTGCGAAGCTGTGCGCCATGGTGACTGTCTGTACACCGGAGGAGGCCTGCAGACCGGATGGACGGGAGCTGAGGGCACACAGAGGTGTCTTCTTCCTCGAGAGCAGGAACGAGGCGAGTCGCCGGTGAAAAGCAACTGAACGAGACAACACGCGACTGGCGACGGCGCTCACTGACGACCGAGACAAAGGCCAACGACGGAGGCCGCCATGCGGTGTGCGCGAGGTGTACATACACCAGAAGACTGGGCGCGCCGCGAAGCCTGTGCGTTCGCTAGATTCGAGAAGCTTGTCCCTTCTTCTCTCAGTTTCGCTGTCTCTCCTGGTGCGTCTCTTCTCGAGGCAGCTGCTTCAGCTGAGAGACCGGCGACAAGAACGGAGTCCTTTGCTTCGCTGAGAAAACGAGAGCGGCGAAGGGAGACAGTGTGCGTCTGGAAATCGGCCGAAATCCGAGAAACGCGGGCGACGGCTCAGGGAGGGACGAAGACGCAGAAACCGGTGGTCTACGGCGTGGAAAAGGCAGACTGGCATGCAAGACCTAGGAGTCTCCTGTGTTACGAAAACGCGTCCCGTGTGGGGGTTGCGAGTGTGTGTAGAGTCCGGCAAAGACAGACGCGGCGTCGCGCACGAGAGAGCGGCGATCCGAGAAGGTAGGAGAGTCCGAAAGGAGTTTTGTGTGAAGAGAGGGAATAGCCAAGGACGGGAGTCTCGCCGATCCTCCCTGCGCCCGGCGGTGCAGACAGCGAGGCGCGGCGAAGAGCGAAGACAGGCGCCGTGGAGGACGAAGGGAAAGGAATGTCTTCGCTGGCGACAGATGAGAAGAAAACAGAGCGAGTCTCCGCTTTTCCGACAACTGACTCTTCGAGACCGTGCGCCCGCGTGCCCTCGCTTGCACAGAAAGACAAGCTTCTCTCTGAGGAGGGAAAGAAGTGCTTGACGCACCGTCTGAATGCGGCAGAAAGCAGTGGAACCTCGGCTGCGAAGTCCCGGAAAAGGAAAGATTCGCGACGACTGCGGCAGACAAAAAAAAGGGGAAAAACTGCAGAAAAAAAGCAAAGACAGCGCACACGCGTCTCCCCCTCCCCCCGGGGAGAGCCGCGAGAAAGGTGCCGCCGAGAAAACAGCGAGCGACTTGCGATCCCCAGAGCCGCTGAAAAATACCGCTAGCAGCCCAAGAACAGAGAAACGCGCGAACGCGACAGAAAAGAAGACTTTCGAGAAAACAAAATTCCAGAAAACAGGCTTCCAGGCAGCCTCTCTCAAGACTTCTAACCTGTCCAGCCCCAGGTGTGCGAGCTGCGCCCTTCAACGCGCCAAAAGCGACAAACTTGCACATGATTTGCGGTGTATATACACCGCAACTCCGTGCTTGGCAGGTGCCAGTTTCGAGCTCTCGAATCCATGAAAGAAACTAAGAATGCGGAAACGAAAGAAGTTGTTAGCCAGCGGAGGCGCGATCGGGCCAGGCGACGAAGTTTCTCCGGAGTCGCTTTTCCCCGAGGTCTCGTGTGGCCAGAAAGTTCCAGCAAATCGCGAGGAAAGAGGCAACAACTGACAGCTCACCGAAGCCTGACAAACACATGGGGTGTATGTACACTCCACAAAACACGTGGGTGCCGCCTTTCTGTGAATCTCTCGTTCGTTTCTCGCCTTAACGGCAAACCAAGGGGAGGGGAGAAGAGGCTAATGATCAGGGGAGGAAAGCCAGGCTTGGGCAGGATGAACACACAGCAAATTCTTCCCCGGTGGAAGTGTCTGCTTTCTCGTCTCTGCCATCTGAAAGAGCTCGTGGCAGTGAAACGAATGCGGACGTGCCTCTAGTTCTTTTACAAAGAGTTCCTCGTGTCGCGCAAAATGCATCACACCAAGTGAGCGGCCGCGGGAGAAGCTTGCGATAGGAGAAACAGATTTCTTCGGGAGAAGTGTTCCAAAGAAAGGCATGGAGAAGCCGGACTCGACGCATTTTTCTTCTCTATTCTCTGTGTGTAGCGTTCTCAAGGCAGAGGGGCTCCTGATGACATATCGCACAAATCTCGGAGGAAAAACGAGAAGGGAGAGAGTGTGGCTTCTTGCCTTTCCAGAATGTCAATCTTGTTCAGTCTGTGCACCTCAGTGGCATAGGTCACGACATTTCCTGCTTTCTTCGTAGACACAGATACACACACACTCTCTCTTTGTTTCCTCGTTGTTTTCATACCCCTTTTTCTTCCCTTCACAAGACGCAGAGGCACACTCCCCCTTTTCTTGCTGTCTCCCTCGCTTCCTTTGTCCCTTTCTGATTTTTTCCTCTTCTTTAATCCCTCTTTCCTTTGGTATTCTTTGAGACGCAGATCCACAGACCGTCTGCTGCACTTTTTCCTCTGAGCTTTCCAGAAAACAGTCGAGGTTTTCTCCAGTGCGTTGCGAGTCTTGCACAGTGCGTGTCGAAGCGCTTGCGAGATAAAGGCGAGCACTGGTTCATTCACCACCTTCAAACCCGCAGCGACTCGTTTCTGTTCTTTGTGTCTCCGCATGAGTGCCACGCATTTCCACTTTGGATCAGATGGCACAGACTTAGCACGTCTACGGGGATCTCTCTTTTTCTGAACGACGCGTAGATATCCTCGCGATTCTTTTCAAGTAAAGACAGGTTTTTCACCTCAATGTTTAAGTCTACTGTCTGCCGTTCGGTGCTTTGCTTAGGAACGAAGAAGCGAAGTGGGGGAGGGACCTCTCTGAGCAGACGAAGCAAGAAAGAACCGCGAATCCCGAATCGCAAAGAAAACGCGGAAATATGAAGCACAAAGACGATGTCACCTTCCGGGGAATTTTACGAAAGAGGCGACAAGACTCTTGTGGCGTCAAAAGCCTCTTAGCACTTCACTCTCGCACCCTCTTGAAAACAGAGCTCGCGTGGGGAGAGAGGAAGGCGACAAGCACTGCTCGATTCACACAAAGCAATGCTTTCGAGATGTGCAAGCGCGGGAGAAGTGCACAACGATTCCTTCGAATCGGTCTCGTCAGGCACAGGGAAACGCACGCAGTCTACAGAAAAAAAACTCAGAGTTCGATATCTCGTCCTAAATAGCCCTCATTTTTTTAAATTTAACATATATATATGTATATATATATATATGGATGTATATGTATATCCGTGACTTAAGGATCAGCTGCATACGTCTGTCGTCTGTACACATTTACAGAGGCAGATCTCACTCGTTGTTTCGTCGAGAGACAAATGCACACACGAATGCAGGTACGTACATTATATATATATATATATATACATGTAGATATCTATGTAGATTGATCTTTATGTGTATAAATACATGTGTCGATACATACACACACCTTTGTGAGTTGTGTAAATGTGGTGTTTCTTGCAAAAATACATTGTGAACTGCGAGTGAAACGACAATGTTCCAATTTTACGCTCAGGAGAAACGTGGAAGGCCTTTAGAGTGTCGTGTGAAATAGTGAACTCGAGACGCAGCCTCTGTCTCAAATGAGCCTCTGTCTCGCGCCTTGGCTTTTCATGTTTTCTCCAAGAGGCAATTGCACAGTTCCCGCATTGGAGACGCTTTTTTCCTAGTTCAGAGCGCGCGCGGCAGAGAAAGGCTCATCGATGCACCCGAAAAACGCATGCAACGCACTGCCTCTGTCTTCGCTTTGGAAGAAGCCGGCGCCTGCGTTTTCTCAACGCAGAGTGGCGCACACATGCGAGAGACGAACCGCTCTTCGATGTCCCTAATTCAACGAAATTCACAAAGAGCAGTTTCTGCGAAAGCAGCCAACTTTCATCGAGGCCTCCCCTCACGCATGCGCTAACAGATCCCACACAGAAAGATGTACATATACATATATGTATATATATATATATGCCCATATATATCCAAATGTATCCAGATATATCTATATGCATCTATATCTTGTATATAGAGTGACAGACAGACATATGCGGAACATATACAGAAATATAGACACGTATAGTAAATGCGCGGATGCGGGTTCAGTGGAAAAAGAGACAACCGTGAAGAAGGAAGATTGCGATCGAACGCAAGATGCGTTCCGCATTCCAGCAAACTTTTCTCTCCTTCGAGCCGAGAGGGACGCGAAAGAGAAACAAGAAAGAGAAAATGCAGGAGATAGAGTCGGAGAAATCACCCCCCCGCACCAAAGTCTGTCTCTCGCATGCGCGGTGCAGCGCGAGGCGGCGTCGGAGGACGAAGTTCCGCCATGCGCGAATCCCTGGAGAGAAAAAGGAACAGACGCTCTCGAAAGCCATCAGCAAGGCTTCCTCATTCTTTGACCACCCACGGAAGTCTCTCTTTCTCGAGCTTCCTATCCCTCGTCTTATCCACATAGATCTCTTCTATTTGTCTACTGACAGCTACCTAGTCTGCGTAAACCTTTCTGCGTCTCAACCTCTCGCTAGAGACCTCCCTCTATTCGCTGTCTCCATCTGCATATACACCGGAGTGGTCTACCGCTCTTCCTACGTGCAGATCTACAAGCGTCTGTGCAGGCGGAAATACTAGTAAGGATCCATACACATACATATACATATATATATATATATATATATGGCATTTCTGTTTGTTTCTATACGCCCAAGCAGGGCTCTCGGTATTTCTGTGCAAGACTGAGCTGTGTGTGTTTTTTTTGTGTGTGGAGGCGCCTTTCTTGCAAGAGAGAACGCACCAGGAGTTGTACTGGGAAGGCGCATTTGCAGGATAAATCAACTTGGGGATGATCGTCATGTCTCGCCGAATGAAGAGAAGCGCCCCCGCGTTCTGATGGTGGTTGCAATAGTTCGTCGCTGAAAGAGAAACGTGGAAATCGACAAAAGAAATGCTTAGGTGTCTGCATGCGCCTACACACGCCGGTTCCCGAACACATGCGTCTGGACTTCATAGGTACACCAGAAAACAGGTACATACATGCAATGTAGGTTTTAATACATATCTACAGAGGTGAATACACATGCACGCAGATAAATAGACACACGCATTCATAGCACTTTGGCTTCATGAAAGGTCGGTCAAAAGATACTCTATGATTTGATCTACAAATATACAAACACTTATGCACTTTTACCCATCCACATACAAACATGTACATATATATATATATATATAGGTATGTGAATGTAAGTTTATGTCGAGAGAAAGGTTCTCCACGTCCATTCGCGCAGGGATCGAAGCCGCGCGGGAGGCAGGAAGAGAAGAAGACAGAGAAAAGCAGAGAGAGGGACCTCACATACAAAAGAAAGAACGAAGGAAAAACCTGAACGCGACACCTACCAGAGAAAAGAGTAATCAGCTTGCCTCCCGCAAATCGCTCAAAGCCGTCCATCACGCACTCATGTGCTCTGAAAAAAACGAAAAAATTCAGGAATTTATTTGAAAAATAACTTCAACACAGACGTCCGAAAGACACAAAAACCAAGTAGTGCATTCACGTGGACCAAAAGTGCGACACATGCATGCCTCCAACCTGTTCTGCTTATTCACAGCTGGCGATCAGCATGGCTATTGATAATTATATATATATATATATATGTGTATATACTGTGTATGTGCGGCATATATTCACTATTATATATATATATATATATATATATGTGAGGGTGTTTTGGAAACACAAGCATCCGCGGTTCGAAGAACAACGCAGATCACGCACTGGCGTTCATAGAGACAAACGGATGTGTCTCGTGCTCGCATGCAGACGCAGAAAAGCGCCTTCTCCATTCGCCGACCTGATGATGAGTTGAAGGTCGTTTTCCGCGAGAAATCGATGCACTCGGTCGGGACCGAATTTGTAAATTCTCCCGGAACCGTCAGGGTCGCGGATGTCGTTTCGCACGACACCCAGCATGCTGTCGTTGTCTGTCGGATCTGACCAGAGCAGATCGGTGACTCTCTGTTCCTGAAAATCGAACAAACGCGTCACTGTCGCACAAAACTACACTCATACATGTCGCCATGCGTGAACATTCACATATATCTCAAAACACACGGACATGCACACGCGTATATCTATATCTATATATATATATATATATAAATACGCATATAGATGCATATGCAGGTACGTACGTTATCACAGGAATCTGTGCGTTCGAAGGAGATTGCATGAATTCTCCAAAGGTGAAGGAATACGTTTTGCCTTACGTAGACATTTTGCGGGACCTGCGCGACTTTGAGAGGCCGCTGAAAAGCCGCCAGCTCCTCGACCGAAGAAATGCTTCCGCCAATTCCGCCGTGAATGCAGAGAATTGAATCGTCGATGATGGCCGCGACGGGCAAGTACTCGAAAACCAAGTTGAACTTCCTCCAGCAGCTACTCGGATCGAAAGGGTCTTCGCGCAAACGCCGTTTGCACTCGTCTTGAAATCCGTACAAAGAATTGATCGCCGGATCTTCGTGATTCCCGCGCAGCAGGTGAATCTGACGTGGATACTTTACCTAAAAAACAGAAACATATCAACGTCTACATGCATAAATCCATATATATGCATATATATATATATATGTCTGTATATGTATATATGTTTGACCTGGAAGAAACGGAAAATACCTGCACATGTGTTCTTTCTCTTGACCTAGAAAACACAAGAACTTCATGTACATGTAACTATACGGATGCTTCGACTGAAAAACAGAACGCTCATTTCCACGTTATGTTAAATTTGAAACCACAAATCACATTTCCTTCCGCATCTACATTGACATAAATATATATATATATATATAAATATGTATATATATAAATATAAATATATAAATATATATATGTATATATACGTGGAGGCATTTTTCTCTCGACAGTTCGAGAAATGCCTGCAAGAAATCAGCAAAATCTGTAGGAACGTCGCAAATGCAAACGGGAACCGACGTACACGCTCACGTACGTCCATGGGTCGACCCAGGCATGCAGATACACACACAGATGGCAAGGTGGAGACGTAGATATACATATATATATATATATGGATGAAGACATATATATATATATATGTGTATGTGCATATGTGTAGATCTTATATAGAGAGTCAGACACAGAAATACACACAAGTGGAGACATACAATAAACGCATACACATAGACATACGGATAGCTACTATAAAGATATACATATATATATATATATATTTATATATATATAAGTATATGTCTGGATAGATGTACAACACATCGACAAGAGCGCAGACGGCGAGCCATGTAGCTTCAGACGGGAGGAGAGCTGCAGCGACTCTATACTTTGAGGGCGAAGAGGAGACAGATGGTTTCCAGGCTGTTGAGGCCTCGGTCGACGTAGTCTCCAAGAAACAGGTAGTCGTTTGTGTCGATGTCTCCGACGGCGCTCGTCGTCGCAGCGCCATGTTGTCCGCCAGAGGTTCCAGCGAATTCGTCGCTTCTTTCTTCTTCGACAGGCATTTTGTACAAGTGGAACAGTCGCATCAAGTCGTAGTACTGGCCGTGAATATCCCCGTAGACTGCGAAACGCAGACACAGACGCAACGAGGAACAGTGAAGACAGAGAGCGACCGAGAGCCGAAGAGGGGCGTCCATACACCAGGTCCCGTCGCTGTGCGTCCCGCCACAAAAGTAACGGATCGGGCAAGGTGGAAGCGCAGCCACAAGTCTTGCAGGAAAGTCCCTCGGCGCTGTTTCAGCAACTCACCTTTGATTGGAGCGCGGAGATGCAAGACCATGTCGTCGTTCTTCACGATGTCCAGCACCTGAAAGACAACACACAGACGAATCGAAACTTTCTTCCTCACCTCCTCATTTGGCCACAGAGACACATGGTGCACACATACCTGCATGCATCTCCAAACAACCATATATGCACTTCTATATCTATATCTATATCTATATATCTATATCTATATAGATATATATATATATTTATGTATGTATACATATACATAGGTGGCATTCTTACTACATCGAGTACATCTTCGCATGGAGTATATATGATAAACAGATGGAAATCATGAAGAAAGGCAGCGGTCTTACTACATCGCACAGATATGTTACATCGTTCCAGGAGATCGCGAAGGGAGCGTCTGTGTTGAAAGTGGCGTAGACTTCTTGCTGAGTGATCAGAGGTCGGAGAAGAAGCTTGAGAATTCTGTCTGCAAACATGTCGCGCTTCGACTCCGAGGCGGTAGGAAGAGGCTCCTGCAGAGAAGCTTCTTTGTTTATTTTCTTCCCCTCTTCCTCGAGACGGTCGATCGAAATCTGTGACAGAAACAGAAACACAGATTCGCCTCAACCTTGAAGCACCCGCCGACTTCGTCCCCCTCCCCCCCCCCTATCTCCCCTTTCGCAGAAATTTGCAGTTTTTTTACGCAAACAAGAGAGGCGCCTTCTATCGCGCCGTCAGCTACGAAGACAACACAGGGAAACTGCCAAGCTTTCCTAGGGGTGCGCGACGTGAGAACACAACTTCAGATAGGCTGGCACAGGATACGGAATTTGATACCAGGCAACTGAGTTGAAGAATTCAGAGTCGGGCAGCGGAAGAAAGTGGAGAGAAGCGCATGACCCAACTGTCTTTCACGAGCCAGTTCAGAGAACTGCGCGTAATCGTGGAGAAACCGTTTGCCTGCGAATCCCTCAAGTCGAAGAAACCGGCGTAGTGCGGGGCCTCGGATACTGAATACGTCTCCCGTTACGAAACGCAGACAACCGACGAGACGACGTCGTAGGACTGCTGGACACCATCATTCCCCGGACTGCTTAGAGCACAGCAAGGTGTGTTGTCACTGTCTTTCAAAAACTTTTTTAAAAGGTGAACTTCTCATTCTACTCCAGACGCACCCGACGAACGAGAGAGGAGAAATCTTCGCCAGTCTCATGAACGACCGAGACGTGAGAAGCGAGTTTTATCTGAAAACACACAAAAAAAACAGTTTCACTAATCACCCTCCCAGCGTTTCCTTCGCAGAAGAGACTCCCGAGAACGAAGCTCCCGCATCGACGTAGAGAATACATACAGGAAGAGAGAGGCGTCCTCCTTCACGCCGTAGAATCTTGACACACTATCGAACTCCGTTCCCTCGACCTCTTTTTCCTCCACTTCCTACGCCCTTCTTCAACTGCTCCTCCTTTTTTGAGCTACACTCTTTGTCTCTCTGCCTTTCCTGCTTTCTGTTCCTCCCCTTCTTTCCTTCCCTGTCTTCGCTTCAGCTTCTCCTCTCTCCCTTCTCTCTTCGTCTTCTTTCTCCTCCGCTTCTCTCTGTCCTCCTTCCTCTTCTTCTCTCTTCCCTCCTTCCTCTCCTTTCCTTCTTCTTCTTCTTCTTCTCTCTTCGTCTTCTTTCTCCTCCGCTTCTCTCTGTCCTCCCCTCTCGCTTACGTCTGCGAGTTGTCTGGTCTGACTCCTCTGAGCAAAAGTCCAGGAAGGCCTCAGAGGCGCCGACCCACCCTGCGAGGACTGCTGCGCAGGCATTTGTCCCTGCTGTGTCGGCGGCGACGCCCCCTGGGTCTGAGGCAGAGAAGTCCTTGGCTTTTCGTCTCTCCCATTTTGCCCTGGTAGGCCGCGCACAGCAAGAAGAGCTGCAGAAGAAGGCGCAGGAAGAGCAGAGGAAGGAGGAGAAGAAGCAGAGGCAGGAGCAGCAGGAGGAGCAGCAGGCGCTGGCGGAGCTTGAATCGCGGACACTGCGCTGGCGACGGCCATCTGCTGCTCTTGCTGCAGAGCCTGTTTGCGTCTAAGATCTTCCCTTTCGCGTTCATTGTAAAAATTCGGGATCACTGAAAACACGAAAAACGCGCAAATCAAGTCGGAAGAAAGTGAAAACTTCTGTTTTCCCCGTTGCATCTTTGATTCTTTTCGTCCTCGTGTTTCTTCTCTCTGTCTCGTTTCTCGTCTCTCTCTGTCCCCCTCCTCGTTTCTGCTCGCTTCCCCACCTCGCCTCTCGTCCGTTCCTCTCTCGTCTTCTCCTCTCTGCCTTCCTTCCTGGTTTCCGATTTTTCGTTTCTCCTCTTTCATTTGCCTCACAGCAGCAGTCAAGGAGAGTCAAGTCTGCCGTCGGGTGTTGCTGCGTGATGTGTGAGAAGCCGCCGAACGTGTAGATGCTCGAGCGCAGCGTCCAGGAACTGTGCCGGAACTGAGGAATGGAAAAGAGAGAAAGAAGCAGAGACGCAAAGGCCGCAACGACGTAAAGAAAGCGAAGCGAGAGAGTGAAGGACGCAAGAGAAACGAGAGCGGAAAGAAAGAAAAAGAGAGGAACACACGATCGGAAAGGGGAGAAGAGCGTGAGAAGAAGAGGACAAGCACGGGGAGACAGAGAGGAAAAAGCAGAAAGTGAATGCAAGACAGTGCAGCCGTTCTGGAGACGAAAACACGGAGGAGAAAGAGAAAGAAACGAAACGCTTTCGCCTAGGTCTCACCCTGCCAACGGACGCGATGAATCTCCACTCGACAGTTTCTGTGTCGTAGACAGCCGTCGACAGCGGCCTGCAACAGAAAAACGGAGGAAGAGACCTACACAAATCCGCGAAAAGCTGGCAGAAAATACGAGAACAGAAGCGCCAGAAAAGATGAAAGCGACAAGGAGACGGAAGCAAGGAGGAGCGGAAGAGACAAGAAGGAAGAGACGCAGATCAACGCAAGGATGGAGACGAGAGGGAAGCAGACTAAGAGGAGAAAGAACATGAAAAGCAGATCCTGGAAAAGACAAAGAGCGCGCGACTGAGAGAGGACAATGGTGGCAGGGAGGCTCGAGGACGGCTCTTACTTTGTGCTGTCATTGTCTGTTCTCCCGCCGACGACGAGCATCTTAGATCCGATGAAGACCATCGCTGACGAGAGATGCGGAGAAGAGAAAAGAAAGAATCCGAAAGCAATCAAAAGAGGACCGCGACCGCGAAGAGGACCAGCAAAGAGACAAAAAGGAAACATGCGGCAAAACGGACACAGAAGAGACGAGAGCAGAAAGCCGAAGCATATCAGACAACAGAACAGAGAAAGCGGATCGAGAGACAACAGCAAAGAGTGCGAAGGAGAGACGAAAGAAAGCGGTGGGAGACGGCAGAGAAGAAAAAACTGGAGAGGACAAAGAAGAAGAACTTACAGTGTTGAAACCGCGGCTCTGGCGCTTGCTGTTTCTTCGATGGCGCAGCAATCCAATCCCATCGACCATCGCGATGCTGGCGCAGACCCCAGGTGTCGTTTAAACTTCTGCTGCTCGTACTGCGGCCGCCAAATACGACCATCATTCCACTCGCAGGTCCTTCTCGACACACCTGAAAGACAAATTCACTTCTTTCATGTATGCGCATATAACGCGATGCGAATGTACACCTGCGTCACTACCTATACAGTTATGTACCGACATGCATGCAGTTGTACAAATATAAATGCTTGTAAGCATACATATGTGTATACACGAAAGTCTGCGTCCATACACCTGCACAAGTACTTATAGGCATACGTGTGCATACATGTAGATAAACATACGCACATAGCCCCTGTTTCGCAGAACCACATGCATAGATATACAGTTAGATAAATCTCACTACATGTATGTATAGACGCTCGACGTATGAAGAGGTTGACAGCATGGGGAAGAACGAAGGGCGTCTGTTAGTTTCAGCTTGCTCGTGAGAGTCTCTTGACGGAGACGACCTCTCATCAAAATAAACAGACAGAAAACGCACAGCCAAGAGAGCAAAAGAAAGTGCATTCAGAGCTCTGCAGCGTCCAAACGGGGGTGCAGTACTTCTCGGTCTGAGACACATTTTAAGAAAACCTCTCAGCTGCAAAACCACCAAGACCGCCTCGGAACATCTACTCGTTTTCCAGGGGAGAGCGACTCCAACTTCACGAGAACTGCAGTTCACGATCTCGTCCCAAAACGGTAGAAAACGAGAGTCCAGCGTCTGTCCTACCTCAGTTGCGTGGTAAACTCTGGGAGGGGGGCGTCGTGCCTGAGCCTCGAAAACCACTTCCTCCCAGCGAAAAGGAGATTTCTCGACATCCATGAACCAGACATCCGCGAGCGGTCTTTCTCTGAAGAGATCGAGGAAGAGCAGAAGAGATAAAACTTGACTTCCCCCGTTCGACAGCGAAATAAAGTATTCACGTTTTCTCGCGCGTATGCGACGCCGAAAAGCCGCTTTTCAAACAAGCTGTGTCTCTCCCAACTCAAGGGCCGCTCCCACACACATGTGATGGAGTGTATGTACACCTCAAGAATTTCGAGTGATCTGCATGCAGACGACGCCACGGGGACCACAGAGTGAATGCGTCTTTCGTGTTTTCTCTCGAGCTACGCAGACTGTGCATGTCTGCTCTGTGTTTCGCGTTCGTTTTCTTTCCACCTTCTTCTCCGCTGTTTCGACTCGAGATCTTCCTCCCCTCTGTCCTCTGCGCAGCGGTGCGCGCCCTCGCTTTGCCGCCCACCCATCGTTGCCGCCGAAGACGATGATGTTTGGTTTGTTGTAGACCATCGAGTGTCCGTACCGCCGCCCCGGCGTGATGCCTTGAAGCGGCACTGGCATCCACTGCAGCTCTGGATCCTTTCGGAGATCCAGCAGATACAGCTGCACGCAGAAAATAAAGTCGTGGACAGCCAAGTGCTGGGACCAGATCAAAGAAGGCAAAAGGTCGATCGTAAACGAACCACAAGCAAATCAACGCATGCATACGCCCTCTCTTAAGGAGACGTTGAGAGAGAATGCGTAGATGGGAACTGATCGATAAAGTATTTATATGTGGAGAAAGACACTCGGGGACATAAAGAGAACAAGCGCGATACAAGTAAATACAGGTGTGTGCATACATGTAAAAGAGGTAGAGAGACGAAGCCACCAGCGAGGGCCATGCTAGACGAGTTCAAAGGAAGTCACTGCATTCACAAATGAGCCGAGGGCTGCGACTATTGCTTGCCAAATCGCTGAACGCAGGAGCCGCATGACAGCAATGGGGGCCTTGTCAGGCGAAAAAAAAATCTGAGAAAATTTCCCTCCCGTAGACAAAAAGCGAACGCCACAGAAGACGCACCTCTTCCGCGCTCAAGCTCCCTCCGCCGGTGGCGCCGCCGAAGACGACCAGCTGGAGTGTATCTACGCAGCACGCCGCATGTGCAGCTCGAGGCGGAGGTGGATTTTCAGCGAATAAGTGATGCCATCTGCATCCAGTGATGTCGAACAAGTAGCTTTCGTTTGTGATGGAGTATCCTCCCGCAGCTGAACAAAGAAAAGAGAGAAAGGAAAACTCAACGGCCAGCCCCGTCTGCACCCGAACTTGTCCTGCACCTCTCGCAAGCGTGACGCCACACAACCTACTTCCGCTCGTACGCGTCTACCTCTACTCGCCATCGTCGTCGTTCTCCCGCGTCGCTTCAAATTCATGCAAATGTACTTATCCTCATGTGCGCGTTCATGCCGAAAAGAAAGCCACAGACGGATATAAATATATAAATACACAGGCAGACGTCCACACAAAAACAAACGTTACTTTCGTATATGTTTATATACAATATACATATATATATATATAGGGCAATAGACAGGGACGTGGATCCCCCCTAAAAAGAATTTCAGTATCGAAGCATTCTTGGTTCTATAGGAGGATTCCCCGCTAACGAAAACTACTACTCAAACGCTAGTAGGACCTGCACTAAAGACTCCTTTGCACACGTATATATATATATATATATATAAATATACATATGTATAAATATACATATATATAAATATGCATATATGTATATATATGTATATGCATGTCTTTATACTTTTGAAGATCTGTGTATTTGGTCTGTTCTTTCCCGGTGAGTGAACAGTGTTGGTGAAGCTCTATAGTGTAAGACAGCCTTGTTTGCGAGGCAGCTGAAGCTGTTGCAAGCTATTCTCCGTGCTCTGTTCGAAAAGAGATATCGTGAGAATTCGTGGTTTTTCGCGCAAAAAAAGTGCAGGTGCGTCGACTCTCTCTGCGGTGTATCTGCAAAGCACATGGGGTGTGTGGAGTTTCTGAACTCTTTTTCTGGAATTCGCTTACAGCCGACGGCGCCTCCGAAGACGACGACTTTGTGGTTCCCCACACATGTGCAAGTGTGGCCGAACCGCGGCGGTGGGACATCTCCGGTCTGTTGAATCGACTTCGGCACTCCCAGAAACTCGGACTTTCCAGCTGGGTTTCCAGCGGAGGAAGAGCCTACCGGCGCGGCAGACGCGGAAGGTAGACCGGGCAGACCATTCTCATGCAGCTGGTTCATACTGCACACTCCAGACACTCGGATTGAGACGGCCGGCGGAGTGGAGAGAAGGGGGAAGCGAGGCCTCGCAGGACGACCACAGAGGGCGAGAGAGAAGCCCAAAGGCGCGGAAGCGGAACAGAAGAGGCGCCAGAGGCGAGAAAGGAACGCGAGGCCGCAAACCGCCTTCCTTCGCAGGGCGTTCGATCTCGCAGCGAGAAACAGGCGGCAGAAGAGAAGAGAGGGAAAGACGAAGAGAAGAAAGCTCGGAGACAGGAGAACAGAATACCCGAGAGACGAGAAAAAAGTCGAGCGCGAAGTCTCAGGAAGACCAGAGTTGAACAAACAAACAGAAAACCATTAGCGGAGTCAAAGGCGGAAGCGACAGAGACGCCCAAGGGGAGAAGAGAGGACAGCGAAGAGCGAGACAGGAAAAAAAGGAGAGGGGAGGCGAGAAAGACAGGAAGAAACAGAAAACGAAATCAACCGCCACACCCCTCTCCGCCAAAAGAGAGAAACGAAAAAACACGAAATGCACAAGAAGAGGAGCAGAGGTCGGCGGGTGTGGAGACAGCGGGGAAGCGAGAAAAAGACGACCTGCTTCCTTCTCTCCTGACTGCCACGGCTCCAGTGGACGCACACCGCAGAAGGCAGAGGGTCCGAACGGTGACGGTGTCCGGAGAACGCGACCGCATTTGCTTTTTGAGCAGGTCGAAAGTCGCTGGCGTACAGGAGAAGCGCGGCGTCAGGAAAGCAGAGACGCAAATGGGGAAGAAGACACACGAGGGGAAAACAGGACGAGCCGTCTCTACTTTTCTTGCTATGTCGCGGGAAACTCAGAGAAGCGGACAGAAGGAAAATGCGCGAGGACGGAGACAGAACGCCGGACGCGGGGGGAAAGAGAAGAGGAAAAGACTTGTTTACAAGGCGAGGAGAGAGACGGACTGAAGAGGTCTGGAGCAGGGGGCAGAGGTGCGAAGGGCGTTGGAGAGAAGAGAGGAGACAGGAGAGAAAGAGGAAGGAGACACAGAAGTCAACAACAGGAGACAGGTGGAAGAGCACCTGGCCGGCTGTTTTACAGGGGACAGGAGCGGGCGGGAAACGAGAAAACGGAAAGATGAAGACGATGAGGAACACAGAGACCCAGCACCCAACTCGACTACTCAAAGAGAGCTGAAATCCTGCAGAGGTAGGATGGACTTTCTGAGAAGACGGCAGGACGCGCTGTCTGTTTTTCCGAAGAAATCCAAGTTTCCATGAAGAAGCAAAACCCCGCTGGCACGATTCTGGCGGTCCGCCTCTCCGTCAGCTGGCCAGTCGAGAAGGAACGGAGAGGAAAAGACACGATGTTGATGCGGTTGAGGAAGCAGCCTTGGGAGAGAGGAAAAACGCCCTAGGTGTGGCAGCGGCGGCGTTGTGGGAGAAAAAGGAGAAATACCAGGTCTTTTGGGCCGTAAAAGCAAACTGGAGAGACGCAGAGGACGGCTTTCCAGGCGCGAAGGCCTGCGTTCTCGCTTCCCTTCCGCTCTCGTGCGAACGGAAAAAAGGAGTGGAAGTTGAGATCTGTGTGTATGTTTCGCGGTGAGAAGCGACAGAGATTCCGCGCAGAAGAAAGGGGCTGTTGGAGCAAGAAAGCGGCGTTCCATAAACCACGCCAGGACGAGCAAACAAGCGAAGCCTCCTGCGGCGCCTCGAAGCAGCGCGCGACGGCGTTGTGCAAGAGTTTCGGGGAAGGAGGCATAGCACGGCGGCATTTACACTGTTGAAGCCGACTTCTTAAATGGCTGGTGTTTGACGTTCGGTGTTTAGTCCAGGCAAAGAAGAAAACAGACAAGTCGAGGAGCGTTGGCGGCTTGGTCTGTATCCCGTCAAAAAGGGGGAAAGAAACGTGGAAAGGCGCGGCACAAGGCGCGACGAAGGTCTGTTTCGGCGAAAGTGAGTTTTTTCTCCAAGGCGCGTTCTACATTTTCGCAGAAGAGAAGACAGGCTCTGTGTCAAGACAGAGCCACCGAACGGTTTGTCGAGGTGTCGTGCGAAAAAACGAAGAAGCGCGCTTTCCCCTTGTGCAGCGAGCGCGAGCTCCCGAGGACGTGGACACCGGGTGAAGGAGGATCGGAGACAAGCAGACTGCAGGTAGAACGGTCACGGAAACAAGAGGAGAAGGGAGGGCATCTGCGGCTGGTGGGTGTGAAGGTGAGTTGCCAAGAGGGCGAGGAAACGGTTCCTACGCCGTTCATTTTCTGCAGTTCTCAGCGCGAGAAAAGACGAGTCCTCATCCAGCCAAAAGGAAAGAGACCGGGAGCACTTTGCGCAAGGCTCCAACTACCACCCCCTCCCCCCCTCGGTTCTGTCGAGGCGAACCGTCCGACGAACCGGCCTTCCCGGGAATCCAGGGCGCGACAAGAAAGCAGGTCGCCGGTCGGCGCGCCTGGAAAATGAGTTGTCTTCGTAAACATCTCTAGATTTTTGACGAAAACGCTTCTCGGAAACGAGTCTGCGCCCAGGCGAACGCAGAAAACCATCGTCGCGCGCACCCGCCACGCGCGTATACCGAGGCGACAGCGTGCGGCTGAGGTCTCCTCGACACGGCGCATGGGCTCACCAGGGAGAAACGAGCTGCGAAACTTTTCCGTGAAGTGGCCACGTTATGCATTTTTTTCCAAAATGAAGGAACGTTGAATCTCCCGAAAGATATGTACTGCTGAGGGACGTCAGGGGTGCCGATCCGTAAAACTCGAGGATCCCTGCATCAATCTAGCTATGCTGGCAAGCTCCTTGTACCTGTTTAGCTCACTGTCTGCTACGGCCTTCACACTGGAAAAGTCTTCGACGCCAGTTCGTCTACCAACTGCCGTGTTGGAGGCTGCTTCTCCTTCCTAAACTACCTCATAAAAGAAAGGGAACCGCAATACGGTTGCTTAAGAGCGTTCGCGACGGTTCAGTCAGCATCTAACGAAGGTGACTTCACCTCGTCCGTCACTCAAACCAGTTGAGACGTACATACACCGCGTCCCCATGCGATGGTGTTCCGGTCTTACCTATCAACATATATCTATAAGTATGTGTATCCTTCCGATAACCACAGACCTCTCAATTGAGAACGACGGTTTGCACTCTGCTTCCCGGCAAAAGGAAATGTGCGCCGAGCAGATACCTGTGTCTGGGCTCTCTTCGTCGTCACAAAAAACTCGACGATGTCGTCACGTCGTCACATGCTCCCGACACAGTCACTCCTCGTCACAGTGGAAGGACACCGTTTCCAGTAGGCACAGAGTCTACCGAAAGCACAGCGGCTTTTTATCTCGAAACTGCAGCGCGGGAACACGTTTAGGATTTCGAGGAGTCGACAACAAACGCGGCCTCAGGCGAGACGATACATGCAGGACTCGTTTCTGAAGCTTCGGGAGGCAGTTTCGACACCTGGCGCCCTAGTTAACGCTGTTCCTACGTTTGCTCCCCTGAGGGTTGCCTCTGTGCAAATGATCTGCAAGCCCAAACAATGTATCTCGAATCGAACACACTAGCGCAGCACACATCGACAGCATCAACCAGAGAGGCAGCTTTTCCACCCAGAGAACAGTGTCGAGTTGTCTGCGCCGGGAAAATAGTTTGGTGCCTTTACCACGCACCGAGTTGTTACGGCTTCATGTTCCAGCTGGAGGCTTGACTCTTCCGAGGCGGTAGTTGCAATGCAGGGTATGATCTTCACCTTATCAATGCCGGCTTGTTAAGAGGATGTGTCTCCGTGTTTGTGCCACTCTTTCTCGGTGGTTCGGAAGTCGTTTTCGCAAGAACGAACGCGAGCTCCTTTTTCCTAGGACCGTCAAACGAAACGGTTCATCCGATAAACCCACAGTCTGAGAACCTGCCACCAGACGCCAGGTTGTTCTGAAGACTGCTTTCTTGTCTGCTTCCAATGCCCGTTTGCCACGCACAGCCGCTAAATCGAAGATCGACACGAAACGCCGGAGGGGGACTTACGCCGTCAAATCACCACCTACCAGCGTAGCAAAAGGGGTTTTCAAGTGAAAAAGCGTCTGAAAAACCCCGCCAGAGTAGCCCACATCAGAAAGGTCATTCCAACTCGGCTCCCTGTGTGGTCCAGATCTGGCGCTACGTTCGCCAACCTATATGTGACAAGACTGAAAGTGAAAACATGTCGAAAAAGAAAGTGATTTTCCAACGCACTTCTCATGTGCGCAAAGTCTCTAACCACGTATGTGTGCTCGACGTGTCTTAGCGTGAATCCACTGAGATAAGTAATACAGAGTTTAACTGCGCATCCGTTTCCGTGACAAGACAGACCACTGGATCGACACCGAGAGAGAATTAGGACTCAGTTATATGAATGCACCCGTAAAGTCACCACACACATATACATGCATATATATATATATATATATATATGCTAGGGGTAATTTCCTTGAAGAAGTGAAGTGCTCTGGGCTACACGGAGAGTTTTCTACACGTTAGTGTCACTACTATTTGCTGTTGAACTTTAGCAGGCTAAACGCCGTTCGACGGCTAGCCTTGTCTCGGCTCTGCAATCTCGTCACAGAGGACCTGTGCCAGACGCATTGTGGAAAGCGTAGAACCTTGAGACTGAAATTTTGAGACACCAAAGCGGTGACTGCGTGTTTTCGCTGGGCGTTGCGAGGGCACGCATACCCCGCGGTCGGGATAGCGGTAGGTTTCGTCGAGCGTCTTTTTTTCTGAGTGTTGTTATACACAGGAAATCTGTTGAAGAAAATGTCTATACCACACACAACTGCGACGTGAAGTTTCTTCGGCACGCCGCGTTCACTTGAATGGCGGTCTTCCAGACTTTTTTCTGTTTCTCTGCATGCTGAAGATGTAGTTCTCGCGAAGCTTCTGTCTGCGCACAGCGACAGCGGCTTGGTACGCGGCGTCGAACCCCATTTCCATCGTGGGAAAGGCCTTGAACCTGCGCAAGCCGTGCTCGTTCCAGGTCGCCACCCAGAGCTTCTCCTCAGTGTCGAAGTAGACGCCGCGGACTCCGCTGCGCGTCACATCGGGTTTCGCGAGTCTGTCCAAGTGCCCTTGTCTCTGGAGTTGCTTCAGCAGAACGACGGCTTTTGCGCGCGCGCGTTCCCATGTTCCGCTTCCTCTGCCGATGCCGAGGCCGTCTGGAAGTCCCTCCTTGCCTCTGCCGCCGCGCCGGCCTCGACAGGAGAACGGCCGGAATACCTGCACCCCGTTCGCGTACCACATGCACATGAACCGCCGGAAGCGTTGGTCGTACACCAGGTTCGGTCGCGAGTTCTGATACAGCGGGACTCGCGTTCTCCGCGCCTTCTCGGGCCAGAAAAACTCTTGCCGGCGACCCATGCCCGACTGAATGACTCTGCCTGGATCGCGGCGTGGCTTCCGGCGCTTCAGACCCCCTGCACGACCGCCAAACATGCGCGCTTGCAAGAGGTTCCAGGAGAGCTGGTAGGCGGGGAGGCACGGATTTCGACGGCTGGCGGCAGCCAAACACCCGCAAGTTGCCGAGGCCGCGAACGCGCCACTCGCATCTCCCCTTAGCCCGGAGTCGAACGCATGCAGTCTCCTGAAGACTGCAGCCGCTTCCCACGCGTTAGGTGCCGGAGAGACACGGGCGTTACTGGGACGAGAGAAACCTGTCGGTTTCTGTGGAGAGTCGACTGCGATTTCCTCACTCTGGAGGAAATCAGACGGCCAGGGTGGAAGCGCCTCCGCGGCTACAGCCGCTCGCGAAGAAAAGCCGTCACTCGTTTCTCCGTGACGCCGTTTAGGCGCTCCAACGCATGCAAGGGGTTTGCAGGGCACACTGACACGGGCACCAAGCAAGTTTCTGTGAGGAGAGGCGCGGACAGGAGAGGGAAACAAAGGGGAGAAGGTGCAAGCTGCTGCGGATTCAGGACTCTCCTTGGGCGGCTGTCGAGACTTTGAGAGGGCGGACGTCGTGTGGAAAGGCGTCCGGAACGGAGTTGGGCCTCGGCTGTCCAGAGAAAGCAACGAAATGCTCCCAGAAAAAGCCTCCACTCTCGGGCCGAAACACTTGAGCGGACCCGGGCCAGCCGCGCCGCGAAGAAACAGGAGGCCTGCGCGATCCATGTACTGAACTGGAGGGAAAACAGAGCGGCGGGACGTAGAGACAACAGGTTCCTGTTTATTCGATTCGAACTACGCAAAGAAGTGGACAGATAAGCGCATCATGTAGTACTCCGGGGTACGCGCAGGAGAGTGACGGCCTGTTTCGAAGGGGAATTCAAGATCGCTCAAAACGCTGGAAAAACACCACTCAGGCATTCAACACTGAACGGGCACGAGCGGTTGACAGGCGAGATAAATACACAGAAAAGTCGAAAGTCCCCCCTGCAAACGCGACACGGCATGGAAGCGTCACCAACGCAGACACACTCGCCGCAGACGGTTTACAGGGCGTGACAGCAATACTGTTCTGACCCCTTCTCGGAGAACAACTCAGGAATACTCTCTTTCTGAACACACATTTCGACTGAAGCGGAGAACGCGTTTCAATCGAACTTCAAACATGCGCCACGAGAACCCAGAAGGCAGGCAGCGCCCCGGGAAGTCTGTCCGCTCTTACTGACTTCTGAACGAGCCACGTTAAACGCGTACTAAAGCACATTTCGGCTCGGTCAAGGCTGCTGATGAAAACGGTGGACATGCTTGCGAGTTTCCTGAGTGGAACCTGCGAGGATTGTCTCCTTGAACCAATTCTGGCGGCGCAAAGGCACAGCATGCATGCATCCAAATTACCACCCCAAAACACCCATTTACTTGCACGCTAATGTGTGAAAAAAGCGTCCCTGTTCTTACTCATCGGAACCAGTGACTTTTTGTATCTAGCCTGAGTCTTGTTGAAAAGCAGCTGGCAACTACGTGTCAACGCTGTGGTTTTCTAGGGGCAGCAAAGATTCTACACACAGCTTCGACGCTGGAGGAAGTGGTTATAGTCAGTCGATATAAAGCTACACCAGATATCCAAGCGGGAGTTCGGCAACTATAAGTCTGGTTATGTACTCTTCGAGGTGTGTGAATTAAAATACACAAGAACACGAAAGCATGCCCTCTAGGCGATACATGCGTATCCGCAGATTTTGTGGGCGTTCTTCCGACTAACGTCGGCTCGCAGAAGCGACAGTACCACACGGGCGCTTAGTCGCACAGCGACCTGTTTGGTACCTGGAAGGTGTTTTCTAACATGTTCTGTCGGGTGCCATGTCTGAAAGTATCTTGCCGGGAGCTGGTGTTGCATTTGAGCGGATATATTCCGTATGCGGCGACGCCCCGGGAATCAAATAACAAGCGAAGATCGTCTGATCTCCGTCCATGGAACTCGAAAGAGCTTTTCCAGATTGCATTCAGTCGAATACGTAGGCACGGACTTCGCTGTCTTGTGCTCAGGCGACTGTGTCGTTACGGAGTGATGTTGCCGAGTCGGTGAGGCTCCGGTTTCAATATGAAAAATGTCCGTTTTACGCGGTACAGGAGGACAGAAACACATTGGTGACAGTCGCTAAACAACACCAGGGAGAATTCGTAGCAGCCTGAAGCTCATAAGAAAATCCTCTTCCGGCAGGCGGTTCTCCAGCACAAACAAATCTAACACGAGACTGGTGTGCGGCGACTGTCCACCGAGCGACACTTTTACCGTGCGACGGAAACGTATCGCCACTCGATTTCGTGTGGAGTGATGATGCGCCTCTCTCGAGAGGCGAGCTGTCCGGTCAAAGGCTACTTCTGTTCGACGCCATTCTCTGTTGATCCTTCACCAGAATAGGTGTCAGATCGGCTTACCACGGACAGGTGTCAGCGTGACTCAGAGGTCTGTTCATAAGACGAATGAGTGGGGCGCACCGAGTGACAGTATCACAAATTGCACTTGAGTCAAAATTTGTCACGATTTTTATGCTTTGGAAGCTGAATGGCTTTGGTGACGAAGATGGGGAAGTGCCCAGAGAGGCTGCTGCTTGAAAAAGCAGAAGCAGCAAACTCTCTCATTGGAATGCCGCATATTGAGCGCGGACTGTCGAATAACCAATGAGCTCCAACACCAGTTTGACTGTCTATAGGAAATCGGAGGCCGCGCTAGTTCTTGTGAAAACGAGTTCCAAACCAGCGTTGTAGATTGGCTGTAGCACCCCCCCCCTCACACACGCAAAAGTGTTTACAAGATACCTGATGCGCCACTACTCGAACTAGATCCAGCCCCGCATCCACCACACAGACTCGTGCTGGTCGTATCGAGGCAGCCTCAGTTTCTCTACTTCCGTGCATACTTCCTTAAACATACAAGAATCACACTTCCGTACTCTGACGCGTCTGACGTCACCATCCGAGCAGCTGCATTTCGAGGATGGAGAAAGATCCATTTTTCAGTTGTCACCGTGCAGGTCTGCTTTGTTTAACGTGCGGGTGTAACGCTACACAAAGGTACGGCCGCGTTGCCTCGACGAGATTGAATGCAGAAGGCAATATGCTCTTTTTACGATGGACTTTCAGAATGGTAGCGTTTCTGGGTCTGCTGATGATTGCTGGTGTTTAACCCAAGGGTGACCAGTGCATCATTGAGAACGGCGAAATCTGAAGAGTTCATGCTTTGACAATGCTCTTTCGCTGGCAGGACTTCGAGCACAGCCAGTGATTTATTGCGTCCAAAAAGCGCGAGATTATTCGTGTGTTCCTGTCTTCCACTCTAAGAGAACGCCTACGCAGGGCCTGCTCTGACGAGATCGAAAACTGCATGGCTGCAGACAAAAATCCTCGACCGTCGACATCTCCAGCGGAGTCACCTTTGTTGACTCTGAGCGAACGCAAAAAATCCGGCTCGAGAAACTCGACCCAACCCCCTCAGCTGTCTCCCTAGATGAACGGACAGGCGAAAACATCTGAGCATAGCATGTCCGCCTTCTTTCTCCCCAAAATGACGTCTCGGATTATGAAATACCTACCGGAGGTAGCTGTACATATGCACTTTACTGATACACACAATACTTACGAGACTTCAGACGCCCTCTGAACAGCACTGAGCGCGCCTGCCTCCAGAAACGCACGCAGGCGTGGCGGTGCCGGATGCATGGATCCCTGCACATTTCTATCCTTGCCGACTTCTCCTTTTTTCCAGTCTGCGTTCCTCCCGAGCTTCCTCGAGGAGTTTTGCGTATTCCTCTGCATCCTCCTGCGCGCCGATCTGGCCGCTGTACTGCTCCTCTTGAAGCTGCTGGTGGAAGCCACTCTCTGCGCACTCTCCCTCGAAGCGACCTGCGAAGTTGCGCGGGTCGTACCCAGTGACTCTGCGCATTTCTGCTTGCCAGTTGCTGGCTGCTTCGCCTGCCTCTTCGTCTTCGACAATGAAGTCGTCCAGGTCGTCGTCTTCCTCTGGACTGTCCCAGCTTCCCCGCTCGGACGCTCTCCACTCCGGTCGCGACGGCCGGTTGAAGAGACCGGTGCACGGCAGCCGCGCGGAGTCTGCGTCGTCGAACTCCTCTCTCTCTCCACCTTCCCTGTCCGCCCCTCTGTGCCTCGCCTCGAGTTCCCGCCTCTCCAGATGAAGCGGCGCGCGCCACACCGACTGACCTGAAGGCGCGCCGCCAGTCTTCGCGCAAAGATCTCGCGTTTTTTCTGTGGAGAGACCCGAGTTCTGCGCTGACACACATGCGGGCAGCGAAGGACGAACTCCCCGACCGCCCCCCAGCGTCCGCAGGCCGGGCAAACCGCTCGCGATTCCAGATCCACGTACGCATGCACTCCGATCTGGCTGCGGCACACCGCAGATGTACCTCTTCGGAGTCGGCGCGGCGGCCGGGGGCTTCCTCCCGAGGACATCTGGCACAACGAACTGGGCGCGGGTCTTGCCTGCGGCGAGAGCGTTCTTCGACTCTGGAGCTCGAGAGACAGAACCTCTGCTTCCTGTTGGCGTCAGCGAAGGCGCCCAAAACGCCCGCGGCCGACAGCAGGCTTCCCCGGGATGCGCGCTGCCGTGCTTCTCTCGACTCGCATGCGCTTTCGGCACCCCGCTGGATGCGGCAGAGCGGGCGGCAGTCACAGGAGACCAGACAGAGTTCGGAGACGAAGCAGCCTCGCGTGCAGCAGGGAGTTTCTCCTGACTCTTCCCGCCACTCGTTTTTGCCGGGGACGAGATTCTGGACCCAGGAAGCTTGCGAAAACCACGTCCGTTCAACGGACTTCCGTGAGGCTGGGATGTGTGCCTCGGCTCTCCAGACGCTTCTCTGACACCGAAGGGTCCCGGTGATCGCGGCCGCTTCCCTCGACTGTCTGTACAGGTCCGCCGGTCCGGGATCTCCACTGCGGTGTCTCGAGGCAAACAGGCTGGGCGTGGAGAGTGCGAAGACGGATCGGACTGTCGCTGCGGCCTCTGACTCTGACCAGTCCCCCGAGCAGAGAGAGGTGGGTCGACCTCTTTGACTTTCTGCGTCTCAGACTGTTCGCTCTTGTCGCGACAGCTCGTTGAGGCCGCTGCAACAGCCCAATCTGGTCGTCCGGCGGAGGGGAGAGAGGCGCCTGCATGCGCCGGCTCTTCCTTCGGTCCACTGGACCTCTGCGAGAGGTACACGAGGGAGGAGCTGCCGCTCCACTTCTCGACGATCACTTTGCCATTGACCCATCTCTTGACCGGCTTGCTGATGCCGTTGACGCCCGTGCCGACGGAGTCCGAGGCGTCTTCTCCAGTCCCCGGAGTGTCTGTTTCGTCTTTCGTCGCCTTCGGCCGAGTCTTGGTGACCACGACGCCGTGTCTCTGGGCTTTACGGCGACTCTCCTCGAAGCTCATTCTCCCCGGGACGCGAAGAGGCCCCGCGCGCACCGTGTTAACGCCTCTCAGAAACGAATGCGCTCTCCGGACTCCACCACTCCCAGCTCGCGGCCGCCTTGGTTCCCCGACTCGGTGCTCCTCTTCCAGTCGACGCTCTTCTTCGCGCTCGCGGAGCCGCGCCAGCTGCGCGCCGCGCTCTCTCAGCTGGAGAGACAGCCGCTGACTAGCCGTCAGCGGCCCCGCGGGAGTCGGCGTCGGATTCTGTTCAGGCGGCAACTCATATGGACTCTGCGTTTTCAGCCGCTCTCGAGAGAGAGACTGGAGGACGTCTGCTGGCGGGAGCACTGTCTCTGGACTCTCTGTTAGAGCTTTGAACTGAGCAATGGCTTTGTTGACTTCGGGTCCCGAGAGGAGCTCGCGATTCGCGCGTCTCAAGAACACAACCAACTCGCGTTTGCGGTCAGCTCGCCACTTGTCGATCGCTTCTTCCTCACGCTTTCGCTCTTCCCTCCGTCGCTTTTCCACTGATACATCTGCCCTGGCTGGCGCGGTCCGCTCCGTCCGGTTCCGCGAGAAAGCGGAGTCCCGGTCCCGCCGCAGTCGCGACTCGAGCGGCGACGTGATCGGTTTTTGTACAAGGAAGTTCCGCTCTGGCAGCAAAAGCTCGTCCAGCCGGTCCATCTCCTCGTCTCGCAAAAGTGTAGGACGCTCGAAAAAGGAAAAAAATAATAACGGAAGTGGAACGGACACTGAGGCGGACAGGGGTTCTTCGCCCGCGTAACGCGTGCGGTTTTCTCAAAGAAACAGGACCCTTGTACTCTGACGAAAGCAAGGCTTCCTTTGCAGCGAAAAAAACGCACAAGGGTTCCCTTTTGCTCCTGCAAGTACTGAAACACACGCGTAGCTCTATTTCCGCCAGGGTACTCTTAGAACTCAAATCAAATCTAAATACGGAACCCTGGTGCTCCACCTCTCGAGGTTGGAGCAGCCGCCCCAGAGAACGGCGGTCTTTGGCTTGCAAATCAGAACAAAAGGCCAACACGCTGAACCGCCGAAAGGGGTCGGCTGGAAAGAGACAGGTGCCCTTTTTGCCGACGTTTTCCATCCCTAAGATGGAAAACGAAGAATCGCTTCAATGTTACATCAGATACATATTATCTCTGCTTACATTCCAGCAGCTCTGCTTTCTGCGAATTTCCCCTGGAAAGTGGATGCTAGGAAAACCTTTCGGAACGAGCGGCTTTTATCAACGCAAACACGCAGATGGACACGATCAACCCTTGCACGGGTGGTGCTTGTTTCACTTCTCAGTCTAAGGCGACGAGGCCTTAGTCAGCAGCGTGTGCCATGCGAAGTAGAAAAATTCCTTGGAGAAAAGAGACTCAATCTCAATCTCACTCTGGGCGTCCCGCCTACTCCGAAGTGAACTTCCGGACCGCACCGAGACTCTTCTGTGCGAGCAGTCAGACGGAAACGGTGCCGTCTCGTACTGTCGTGCGGCCGCGGAGAAAAGAAGGAAATGCACCGCTTCTTAGCAACCGATTTACAGCAGCAGAAATTCGGAAGAGAGAGCGGCAGACCAAGCAAGCGCGGCGGCACGAGAATCTAGAATCGGGCAAAGACAGAGCAAGACGCGACAACCCTCGGCGCGCAAAATCACAGACGTAAATTGGCGTGTGAAAACCGGCTGCGGAGAGACAGGAACTCAAAAAGAGCCTTACCCGTCCCCTTCTGCAGACTCTGGCAAATAGAGGACCACGAGAAAGAACAAAAAGACTTCCAAACTCGAGAAAACCTCCTAAATCTGCTGTCACAAATATTCGCAGGAGGTTGGTGGGCGTCCATTAACACGCGCATGCCAAGAAGGCCGAGCGGACCTACTGACGCAACCAGCAGACGGAAGCGTTCAGAACCGTTTTCCCCTTCTTTTGAACGCAACTATAACTGAAGATGGCCAATAGGTTACGTCAGCGACACGGTGCGTATAGTGTGAAGGAGCCGACGAACACCGCAACGTCCGTGTGCTCGGGCGGCGGATGCCTGTGTGAGAGAACAGGAGAATGGGACGTCTTCGTCAATAGGGACTTCACTGCAAAAAAACTGGGGCGGACTGCAATGCAAGATTCGTCTGTCGTGTTGCGGCTTCAGCACATCGCGAATTGTTTTGCGTGAGGAGGGGCAACAACTCCGACTATATATATATATATGGATGATAACGCGGCGAAAAAACTAAAACTGTGGTGTTCCGTACACAACCAGCAGGTTCGCTTCTAGCCAGTCTAGACACGCCTCGCAAATCTCTACGTTGCTCCTGCGTAGCTCCCCGACGGTCGGGCACTCTGAAAAGGCCGGCGCGGACACAGTCTAGCACACCGTGATCGGCCTTTCTGCAGGAGATACCACTAACAAAGTCGCGTTTTGCGACTCGTCGCACAGGCACATGGACGCGCCAGTCGTTTGGACTTTGTGATGGACCCAGTGGTCTGAATAACGCGTTGAACTGCCACACCCAGCACGCCGAGTCAAAACGTAGAGTGCCACGACAGGTGCTTCCGAGTGAAACAAAACTGTTCTGGTCGAATTCTCCGGAGCACACAACACTCGACTTCTACACGCAATAAAAGCAGCGACTCGGATCCACGAACAGAGCAAAGACTGGAACTTTTGCCGGAGGGCGTCGCGCATGTTCAAAAATCTGGACAGAGCGTCAACGGCGTTCCAGTCGATTTCGGCAGACACGCCTTTTCGCTACGAACGCTTCGACCTTTCTGCGTTGGCAGACCCCAAGCGAAAACACGAACCGGAACTCAGCAGCCCGGCCACACCTTCTTGGTGGGTCGAACGAAAACCAATATTACTCAGCTGCTCTGCTCAGAAACGACCGGACCCGTCTACGTGAACCCCGAGCCGGCGTGCGACTTGCCCGCAGTCTGCACACAAGAGTTTTTTGGAAAACAAACCACCTTTTCGACTCCTTCCACTCCATATCGAACAATTCCGAGTTCCATCAGTGGTACTGAGCCGAGACTGCTATGGACGTCCTTTTTCGCACTCACGCTACTTTGTTTCCCTGCTGCTCGCGTGTCTCTGGAGAAAAGCTTTTTTTGTGTTGGCTTTCGTGCGTTTAGTTCAGTGACTTTCGCGTCTTCTCAGTTGAGCAGTCTGCCGAGCATGTCGATGTGGGCGAAAGGCAGTGTGGCGTTTTGCGCCATGAGGGACGGAGCAACGATTTCCTCCGGAGTTGTGAGGCCGTAGGCGCGAGGCGCAGAGGTCTCGTGAATCATCTCGGGATTCAGCTTTCCGTCTTTCAGGAATTCCTTGCCCATGAGTTTTTGGTGCCACTCAATCATGAAGTCGATCGACGGCGTCGGGACGTCCATCTGCTCGGCAATGTCTTTCAACACGCACAAGCCGAACGGGATGTCTTCGTTGAACAAACGACCGTTGACAGCGGGGACGTAGCCGCCTGAGAAACGATTCAGAAAAACAACGCAGCAGACCGCTCAAGATCCGGAAGGTGGCCACAGTCCAGAAAAACGCGCGGGGACGCAATGCAGAAGCATCGAGGGTCTTCCGAATGCACGAGAGCCGGAGAAAACGTGTCAGAACCTGTGTCTCTTTCAACAGGAGTCTGCACTGCTTCCTTGGATCGACATTGCGAGAAGCTTTAAAGGGCAGCGAACCATTAGAGACTCGATCCCTTGGTGCTGAAAAGCAACGAAGTTCGGCCGAGACTCCGAGCCAGGCGTCTACTGGGTTCGAGCCACTCTAAGCAGCTGCACCGTCGCGAAGCGTCACTTTCCGCGGAAAAAACTCAAGAACAGTCACTGATTTTCCCTCGTGGGTCGCCCGACCGAGAATATACACAGATCCGCTATCACTTGAAAGGAGAACCATGACTGGATCGGTACCTTCGACTTTCGTCGCTGGAGTTCTGCAGCCTGCGTAGCCGCGGTTGGTGGCAAACACCGTCTGAAGCGTGGAGGTGTCTTTGACGTCAGCGCCTAAAAAGGGGGACCGAATAAAAAGAGAAAAACAAACGCCTTCTACACCTCTTTCCCTCCACGTTTCACCCATGCTGACGCAAAAGAACTGGGATCCGGCGAACACAGACCTTCAAGATCTTAAAGATGCCGTCCAACTCGCCGTATAGCACAGACAGAACCTCACGCGCAACCCAGAGCATCTGAACCGAATCTACAGCGACGCAGCACTTCTACTCCTTCGAACAAATCCGGAGATGGCTAGTTTCAGAACAAGGGCAAGACCAGATAGCAATGGAGTCGATTTCAAGATGTGTGTCGAGTGTGGTGTAGGAACTGCAACCGCGTGGACAGGCACCTCGCGCCACTTCACTGGAGAAAACCGGAAGTACCGTTGTTCCAGAGAACCCCAGATCTGCTCCATGCATGCGCATGCATGCAAATATATACACATGCACGCATGTGTGGGTGGGTTTCGCACGTTTTTTGAGTCGGTGCCTTTATGAAAAGGGGAACAGCTGATTCCAGGAGTATTCGACAGTCGAGTGGTACTTAAGTGGCAGACTCGAGTTCTAAGAAAGTTTTCAGATCTTCTGAAGAACTCCCAACAACTTTCTTGGTCCACCGAGTCGAGTTCAGGCGGGCAAGAACGATTTACCGTAGTGCTTGATGACGCGCTCCTTGATGGGGAGGACGCTGGAGAGGTCGAGTTCAGGGAAGCGCGCTGTGAGAGCCTTTTTGATGGCTTGGAGTTCCGTGCTGAGTTTCTCGAGCCACTCGGCAGACATCTCGTCGAACTGGTTGTACAGACCCCACTGGATCTCGTCTTCCTTCATCGGCGTCTTTCCGTCCCACTTGTGAAAAATCGAGTAATACCTGAAGAATGAAACGCAAACTGCATTGTTGCACAGCCTTTTCTCGTCACCTTTCCACGTCAGAGCACGCGCACCCCTGACAGGTGCAGGTGTACGTACACACAACTGCAAGCAGCGGCAGCGGGCGCAGGGATGTGGGTGCGGTTTTTTCACAACGCACTCACAGGGCCGACTTCGTGTTTTAGAAGAGATAAAGGTAGGTCCACTAGAGACTCAGACGCTTGTTGTGCCGATCCGAAGGCGACTGTGACCGAGGTGGAACATATCGCTTCGTCAAGGGGAAACAGGGCCATCCAGCACTGCCGGGTCATGGATTCTCAGTGCGCGGCTCGCAGCCGTTTCCACTCTCGAATCTTGGACTTTTTCAAGGATTCCCCCGAGATGTCACCGCCACTCGTACACGTTCACGTCTGCGGAATTACGGACATTTTGACTGGAGACTCTGCAAAAACATTTTTAGAGCATTGAAAAAAGTTACCTGGCAGGATGGATGATCTGATTGCTTGGACTCAGCGTGATGGCCATGAAGTTCGGGAGCAAGCGGCAAGGCATGTCGAAGAGCAAGCTGATGAGCAGACGTACAGGCTGGCCCATGTTTCCAGGGACAACTGTTGCCTGCCAAAGAAAAAAACGAATCTCTCGACGCATATGCAGATCCCCCACTTAGAGACAGGCATCCATCTTGACGTCTTTTTCAGGGAAAGGAACGGCGGGTGCTTTCTCGCCGAGACTCTTCAGATACCGCTAGGTGTCTAGGCACATGCAAGACTGAACAAGACTGGCATTTGAAGACATCGCGTAACAGAGAAGGGTCTGTCTGCGTCGTCGCATGCGCTGCAGGTCTTCGCCTTGCATTTTTCCAGAAAGACTGGGAGTCAGTAAACACTGAATACGCGCGCGCGCAGATACACCGACGGCTACCGGGACACTCTGAAGTCAGTGCAGATCTCTACAGGGGCAGACAGCGGTGGAAAAACGCCTACGTTTAGGAAGTCTTTTGGACCGATGAGTTCGACGGCAGAGCCGTACTGGATGATGCGGCAAAGCCAAGGGAGGTTCTGCAAGGCGAAGTAGCATCCCAGGTTCTTGCGACAGTCTTCCGCTTCGAAGGCCTTCAGCATTGCCCAGTCGAAGCCTCCTGAAAGCAAAAAAAAGAAAAAATCGACGTCGCCCTTCTCTGAGTTGTAAAGAAGCACGCGCGAAATCCCAAAAGAAACAGGGAACACGTTGAAGGACAAGAGAAAGCTGAGGTGGAAACAGAGACAAAGTCTTGATCCAGTAAAGACAACACAGCGTACGGAATAAGAATGCTACACACGAATGCATGCGTCTCCGTTTTGAGGGAAACAAAGGGGGACAACAGCTTCAGAGATGCCGGTACACAAGTGGAGTCTCACAGAAGAAAACCTTTCTTCACGCATGGGCAACTCCATATGCTCACATATCTGGTCAACTCTATACATACACACACGAGAATCTCTATTTCCATCCGTTTACAGGTACATGTTATGCGTATACGAATAGTTGTTATGAACGACTTGCGTCTTTCAGAAAAAACTGCACGTTCTGGGCAGCGAGACATACCCTGGCCGAAGGCAGTCCCGATAATGCCGCCAGCTTTCAGGTGGTGACGAATCTTTTCGAGAAGGGGGAAGTGTGCATTTGCGGGTGCACAGATGAGGCACAGATCAGCCTCGGGGACAACTTCCGCGGGGTCGGAGGAGACCCTAAAAGCACAATTTGGAGACAAAAGCGGCAGAAAAGGATGGACGGAACAACTCTGTTGTTCTCCGGTGGCCGTCGACTTCAAACAGGAGAAGCCCCATCAGAAAGAACACCGAAAGGATATATCTATACGCAAGAAAGGAAACATAGACACACATCCATAATCCTATATATATATCTAAGTGTAGACTTTCACGTGCAAGAGTAAGGAAGCAGAGCATTGGTTGAAGTGCGACAAGTCTTTTCGGGAGAGTCTGGTCTTCCCAGTTGGACGACTTACGCGTTGACCCTGCCGGTGATCGAACCCAAGTGGTCCCAGCGGCAGATCTTGGTCTCGAGGCGGATTTCCTTTTGCCATCTGGAAAGAAATTGAGCAAGGCACAAGATGCAAAGGTCGGGAGCGCGTGGAACTCAAGATTTTCTTGCAGACACACAGAGCTAGCCGTCCTCCACGACAGACACGCCGTTCGAGTCCCTCTTTCCGACCTGAGCGCTTTCGCCTACACCGAAAGAATTTACTAGCAACCAAGCGACGCGGGCAATCGCTTTAGTGCCTGGGGAAACGACGCCACAGCGGCGTTCTTTCCTCGTGCAGCAAGATGTGTGAACGGCGTCGAGTGGAGGCATTCCGGACGTTCAAAACGCCAGACCGAGGCGTTGGCGTCCTTGGAAAAGCCAGAGAGGAGCACAAACCGCGCTCTTGCACAAGTCTTCATCGTTTCGAGTTCGGGGAGAACGGCCTCCCGGCAAACGGACTTCCTGTGTGTGCCCGGCGGGATGCAGCTGTCCGCGAATCCAGGGACCAGCGCACGGCACATGTGTAGGGGAAGCAAAAGATTCACCTCCAGATTCAGGTCGCCTTCTGTCCAGGAGATCCAGTAGGGCAGAACGCACGGTTTCCCCGAGTTCCGAGCGACTTCCTAGCCAGGTGCGCCACCCCCCAGGTGTACATACACCGGGCGCGCCGGGTGCTCCCATGCGGACTTCGGACTCCAGACCACGGTTTTTTCTGGATTTTCCCGCTGAAGCGCGCTTACTTTTCTGGCTGGCGAGTCAACACGTTCACTCGCACGTTCTTGTGAGCCTGGCCGAGCCAGGCGGCGACTGCGTGGGCACTGTTTCCTCCGCCGCAGACGCAAACCGTCAGCAGAGGCGACTTTGTGCGAGCAGCAACGCCGGCAGCAACGGGGGAAGGAGCGCCCATTTTGGATTTGCAGGAAGAGCGTCCTCTCCGGAACAAACAAACAGATTGGCGACCGCACACGACATGAACAACACGGACACAAAAGACAAATCTGCCCGCACAGTTCTTGGCTGCAGACTAGCCCCGTTGCCAGGCGAACGTGGAAGACAAGCAAGCGACCTCTGTCTCGCCAGGGGCCAGCCGCCCGCGCAGCGGACGCCTTTGCCAGCGCCAAAAAGATGAGGAGGAGGGGGGAGGGGGGTGTAAGAATCGATCCCACGACTGTCGGAAACGGGGTTGTGGTGGAAGTTGCGAGGAACGAAGCTTTCGCGGGAAAAACTGTTGACGTCAGTTGGACGCTCCTGATCGCACGAGCATCTGAACAGTCGTTTTCTCTCGCTGTTAAGTTTGATAGCGGCAGTCCATGCAGGTTATGTCGAGAACCCAACAAACGTGGAACCACAGGTCATACACGAGAGTGAAATCCATTACTTTCGCTGTCTAGGCAGTCTCGAAGAAGTCCCAGTGCAGACGGCAAAACACTAGAAAGACGGCAGAAGAGCCGAAGTTTCGCAAGTCGACGTTTCAGAGAAAACTCAAGACACTGTGCACACACAAACGCAAGGGGCATGTCGCAACAGAAAAGTCAGGAGTTGCCCCGAAAAAGACGAGGAACCGAGGAGCGAAGAAAGCGGGGAAACCGTAAACGTCTGAGGAAGAATGGGAGCGCAACCGATCAGCCGTCTGCCAGAAAAAACCTGTGCTGGTGAGGAAAAATCTCTGCTTCATCCAACGCCACGCCACACGTGTCTCTGCAAATGCCAAGCCCCAAGGCATGCTTCTTCGATGTGATGCACGAACGGAAAGATCTTGTGTGAAGCTGAGGCGAGGACAGGGCAACCATCCAGTTTGCAGAAAAAGACAGAGAAACAAAAAGAAGAGAAGGAGGTGCCGAGCGCCGAGAGGGAAGTCGGCGGATCTCCTGGAGCCCGGAAAGACGCATTTTCGTCTAGTGGCAGGCAGCCCTTTACTAGCTGCACCTAAAATACCCTATTTACAACCGGAGTCATGTTCATATCTATATACGCACTCATATTTATATATATATATATATGCATGTGCCTCCCATGTATATTTATATATCTTGGTCTATCTCTACTTTCACATTCATACTTTTTTGTATACATCTCTACAGAGTTGAGTCAGTAGAAGGACGTATAAGCAACCCCACTGCGTATAAGCGGGTGCCCCTTGGTTGTCTCTCCGGAAGCTGGCGAGACGAACATTTTGTTTCCGTTTCTCTGGCTGTGCATTTGAAGACCGAACGTGGCTTGAGTTTCGCGCTCTGTTCTCTGAGGCGCAACAAAGTCTCGGGGTCTGCTCTCTCTGCCCCGGGTGTGCTGCGATGCTAAGGCTTCCGAGAGGGCTACGCCGCACGACAGGTCTGTGGCGGGAGAATGCGGTTTTCGGATCTCGGGGTGAAGCCAAGCGTCTCGACGCTCCTTTTCAGTTCCAGGGAACAGAATTACAATTGCTGAGGGCAGGAGAGCCCGAAGCGCTTCTCTCTGGTGACACGGCACATTCACCCGAGAACTCGAAAATTCGTCAGTGGGTCGGAAAAGTCGATCCGAAGCGACGAAACGGGGCGTCGGTACATCTTGCAAATACATCTTGCAAACGCGGCGTTTCTCTCTGGGCGACAGAACGCTTGAAACAACAGAGACACTCGGAAAGACCAGAGGCGACAGAAAAAAGGGGAGTTCTTCTCCCTCAAAACGCCCTGTTTCCCCTACCACTGCAGGCACGGGATATCCTGCGAGTGCACCAAGAACCGACGCCTGTCCACAGGGGAACCATTTCCTGTACAATCCCCACTAAGGTGCTGCAAATCGCAAACATCTGCAGCCTTTGAGACATAAAACGCTTCTTTTCGAGCGAAAACAAAAGCCCCGCGTCCCCAGCGGCACCGCCAAACGGCACAAAGACCAGAGGAAAAAACACAGCTCTGCCTCAAAGAGCTCCCAGAACGCATGCGTGCACTGACGACCAACAAAGTTATCCACACAGACATCTGGAGTGTGATCGACATCCGCCCCCACAGGTCAACTCGAACAGATCCCTACATGTACAATCACACGTCGATATACATACATATTTCTAGATGCATGTATTTATATGGTATATATACGGTAGTTAAATGAACAGTCATTTACAACAAGCTTCTTCCTTTGCAGACGCATGCAATGACACGCGTTTGTATGCGCTAAAAAACCTTTGGCTTCGTCTTCCAACGTGAAGAAACGCGGCCGGAGGAGACGGCGACGGAACTATGTGCCATTCATGAAGTCGATCAGAGCATCCTCTTCAGGCGAGTTTACCTGAGAAAAAACACAGACGGCGAAAGAAACCCAAGTGAAAATATGCTCTTTTCCACCGTCGACGCTTTTCTTTCACCAGTGTACCTCGCCATCCCCATTCGACGCGACCCCCGACATCGGCGATCAAACGCGTTAACACACATGTACGCATGCGCACATTATTTACATATTCGCTCACACCAATTTATGTGCATATCCATATCTATATCTACATGCATCTTTATAAACTTACATATATATATATATGCAAACGCTACATACAGATATGTTTGTACATATTATTTGCATGGCTTGTGTAATGCAGTGACACGAATACATATATATCGCTGTCTATGTCTAGGGCCTTTGAAACGCGAGGTGCACAAAACATGCGTTTGTGTATCCCTTTTAATGTGAAGGAGAAGTGAGGAACAGACAGGGGACGTTGAGAGGCTTGCAGACGCTCGAGAAGAAGCTTTCTTGCTTTCGTCGATATTTCTTTTCTAAAAAGTGTGTACCTCTTCATAGGCACGAGCAATGAGCGAGACAATCTGGTGAAAAGAAGGCCGCAGTCGAGGATCGGGATGTGTACAGCAGCGAATGAGAACCTAAAAAGCAGAAGACAAAACAAATGCTTTTACATTCGCAGACCACACCCACACTCACATATACACTTACATACGCATTTCTACATATATATATATATATATGTATGTATATATATATATATATATATGTATTTGTATAGATATCTGCATGTGCATGGCTAGAAATCTTTGAATGCGTAGATGGTATCTCATAAATATCGGCACACTTTTACATGCACAGAGGCATACGCATGAATTTAAGTGCAAGCTATCCTGCGTAGGTGGCGGACTGATTCGCTAAAATATATGCATGTATGTATATAAATATATACACATATGTATATATATAAATGTGTATGGTTAGAGACAGGTTGATTGATCGACTTACTCTCAAGGAAAAAGGAACGTGAGGATCGACTTCCGGGAGCATATCTCTGCCGACTGCCACTGCCCCCTGAGAAAGAAATTGGCAGAAACGGAAACTCGAGAAAAACAAGAGTGAAGACGAAGAGAGAGAGAGGAAGAAACGGAGAGAAGGAGAAGAAAGCAAGCGAAGGGCACAGGGAAAGCGCAGGGTGCCGAGGAAGAGCGATAAAGAGAAGAAAGAGGAAGATTGAGCGGCTTCCGAAAGACGATTGAACGGCGGCGTTTCGACCTGCAGAGACGAAAAGATGGGAGTCCGTGGAAGCTCCAGAGTCGGCAGAAAAGTGGGCGAGCCTGACAAAAAGACTTCCTGTTCGCTTACGATGATTTGAGCTGTGCTCATGAACTGGTGCGGGACGAGGCCGGTCACCTGAAAGAAAGAAATACGAAGACAAATCCAAAGAAAAATGCGCGAAACACAGTACCCAAGCGGCAGACAGATCGACTCAGGAGTCAGGACGACTTCACACGGCCAAGCGCATGAAATGTACTTCGTTACACCTGACAACCCACTCTGATATGCAAATATATTTATGTCTACCGTGGTGTTGGGGAGTTGGAGTTCGATGAGATTTCGTTGTGAGGCTGCAGAGGACAGAACGAGATTTCGAGCGCTTGCCTCCAAACGAGACACGACGTCTTACAGACTGGGAGACCACAGGCTCTGAAAACGAATTTACAGATGACAGGAATTTACAGATAAAGAGGAATTCACAGATAAAGATGAATCTATGTACACAGATGAATAAACAAGCAGAAAGAAGCATTCGCCCAGCTGCAGCGTGCACGCAGACAGGGGGGCGACAACGCGGCCTCGGCTGTACATACACCTGCTCAAGGCGCGGAGCAGCAGATTGTCCCGTGGAGCGTACGGAAGCAAGTGAGGAGGAGTTTTGATCAAATGTGTGTTTCGCTCGGACGCAGAGACGGCTCGACTCACCATTTGCCACAGAATCACTCCGAAAGCGTGGATGTCCGACGCTCCTCGCGTCTGCGGATGAATTTGGCAGAGGAGTTCCTGGGAGACGAAGGCGAACCGATAGAACCCAATCAAGTGTATAGACACGGCCCAGTGGGAGACGGAACCGGCGCCGCGCGCATGCACGTGCAGAGGATTGACCCGTTTCCACGTACTCTGCTTTCTGGACAGTTTCGCTGTTTTACGCACCCCAAAAGTTCCGTTTTCTTCCCCCCAACACAACGCATGGTGTGGTACGACCAAGCAACAGTCTCGCAGAGAAACAGAAGCAACGGAGGAACGGAGGGCATCTAAAATGCAGTGAAGGTTGTTACCTGTCCGCAGCTATAGCAGTCAGCCTCTAAGGTTCCCAGTTTGAGAGACTTTTCATCGACACAAATGGAAAAAACAATCGAAAATCCTGGATCCAAAAGGGTGCTACACATCGTCGTGTACGTGCTAACAAGAAACGTTTCCGGTGCACGGGTCCGATGAGAGCAAAGCCGAGTGGTTTCCATTAAACTCGATCTCTCTCCCTGTCGCTCTCCCTCTTGTTTTCTGCCTTTCTGCTATGCTGGCAAGCCGTTGTTTCCAACCACGAACTTCTTGTCTCTCCTCGCTTCCCGCCGACGCAGATCTCGGTTCCTTGTCTCCCTTGTCGTCCTTTGCTTTCCTGTTGTTCTCTTCTGTTCCCTCTTCTTCTGTTGTTGCGTGTTTGTCCTCCCTGGCCCTCCGCTGTTTTTTACGTTTTCTCTTTCTCTCTTTTCCATTCTTTCTCCACAGTGGTTTTTCGTTTTCGTTCATTCTATTCTTTCATGTTTTGTCTCACCTCTGGCGACGCCCAGTTCGCGTGTTTCAGCCACAAATCGCTTGAATCTTCTCCTCTGCCACTTGCCGATTCTCGCGCTCTCTGACTGCGCTTCTTTTGCGACTTTGATGACTCTCTTCTCGCTGCCCTCGAAGACCTTCCTTCCTCTCTTCTCCCTTCTTCTCCTCGCGTAGATCTTCCCTCGGCTTTCCGCGTTGTATGCGCTGCACTGTCTACGCCACTCGAGGCAGAGAAGAGGGTCAGCTGTCTCCTCGGAGTCTGCTGTTTCACGGCTGGAGAGGACAAGCCAAGTGTCTCCTCGAGACAGACGAAGGAGAGCGCCGGAGAAGCGGCGGCGCGCGCCGACAGAAACGGAGACGGAGGAGAAGAAGGAGACGGCAGAGAGAGCGTCGCACCCCCGCGCTCGAATCGAAGCGACTCACAGAACAGCGGAACAGTGGAAGACGCGAAGATCCCTGAGACGCCATCGCCAGCACCTGCTTGCAGCCAGGCGCGACACCACTCGTGCACAGTCGTCGCTGCTGAAAACAGGGGGAAACAGTCAAAACAAGAGGAAAGTGGAGAAAGAAGAGGGAGAGACCCGCGGGACTGGGCGATGAGGGACGGAGGCGAGACGTGTGGTTCAATGCATGCGAGGGGAAGAACGAAGCGACAGAAGAGAATGGAAATGCGCAGCTGAGACACAGAATCAGCAAACAGAAACGCCGGAAAGGAAAGGGCGTCGTGACGAATCCAAATAAGAACAGGGGGAAGCGACCCAGTGTCGCTGCACTGTATTGGACACAGACGCAACTTGAGGAGCTTCAAGCGCTGTACAGAGAGAGACTGCACATCAACGCTGAGAGATGGACATCCGCACTGAAAGCCAGCCGACCAAGCATATACATATTCATATATACCTATATATATATATATATACAAATATGAATTTCGATGAGTTTATATATGTTTTCTCAACTACACGTGGATATACGCGTGACTGTACAAGCGTTGACGGATGTGTCATATCTGTTGCGATCTGATGCTTGAACGCTGTTCCGAGAACAAAGCCAGTCTTAAGTGAAGGATAGCCGCGTCGACTGCGCCTCTGGCTTTCATCTCACCGAGTCCAGTCAGCTGGGCATTCATCGACTCATCAACCAGGACCTTCCCCGGACGCAGTTGGAGATACGAAATCTGAAAAAGAGAAAAAGTTGATGAAAAAGGAAACCGGTAACCCCAACACACTTCACATGCAAAGGGTATCCTCGCGTGCATACATACACATATATATTTGTATACGTGCGCATGCACATAATATAGGTATACACGCGCATATATCTATATCTATATTGTATATGATATATACATACATATAACGTATATAATGCATATATCTATATATCTATATCTATATATATATATATAAATATATAAATATAATATACATATATATATAATGTGAGTAGTGTACGTGTACTGATGTATATAGATACACGCGCGCGGTGACATGTATGTGTCCATGCCTGTATGCGCGTTTCGAATTTGGTGCATGCATCCATGCACAGGGCGACGCGCGCGATGGGGCCTCTGTCGAGGAGTGGCGGCTTCTGCATCTCTCAGATTTCCAAGTGTGAGGGAGAGAAGGAGAGAACTTCCAAGAGTAGAAGCAGCGTCGGACTCACGCCTTTTCGTTGGAGATACGCACAGCCGAGAGCAATTCCCCTGCAGGATACACAAGGCGTCGTGACACTCGAAGTCTGAGCAGAAAAACAAGACGCGAACGAGAGAGGCAGGCAGCGAGAGAAAGACACGAAGAAGACTCCCGCAGCCGTCACTGTGACAAGACTTCGTCGATGCGGAGGAGAGAAGCGAAGAAAGCAACAGGCATTTGCAGTGCTCAAGAAACGCGACTCGCATGCGCCAAGGGAACTCGAGACAACCGGCTACTATCTAGTTGACAAATCAAAAGGAGACACACCGCCTTTGCGACTGGTTTCTCTACGCAGCTTCCCTGCCGTACCGAGCTAAGCGAAGCGACGAGTGTATGTCCAAGCGAAACCGGGCGGCAGTAGCTGTGCGCCGGCGCCAATCGTGCTCAAGGCGCCGTCTTTCAAACTCGGCGGATTTCGCTTTCAGGCCTGTCCTCGGTAAAGCTGCAGACCGCAACTCCGCATTCGGAAACGAAGCAGGCGTAGTCTCGCGTCTGTCTTCAGCATGCATTGCACCTTGTTCTCTTCCATGTTGTCTCCCTTGTTCTGTCGTTCCTCTCTCTCCTTCGCGTTCGAGTTCTCTCCCTTGTTCTCTCGTGGTTTCTCCTTCGTTAGGGGAGCGTCGCGCTATCCGGCTCCTTCGCTCTTCTCTTCCTGGCGAGGCCGGAAAGCGTCGAGACACCCGACCCGGGAGCAGCCAGCGCGCAGGTCGCGAGGAGGAGAACGCGGAAGAAATCTCTCCCTGCGCGGCTCCTAGCGCGTCTTCGGTGTCCCGGCAAACGCCGCGCGCAGTCGTCGACGACAGGGCGCATGCAGACCGACTCTCGACACTGCGGCCGCCGAGCGCCTCCGCCGCGTTTCCCTGAGGCTCTTGAAGACGCGCGAAGGTCGCCTTCCCCCCCTCCGAAGAGCGGGGAAGCTCCGAAGAGACAGGCGGAGCTGTCGCAGAAGAAGACGAGGAAGAGGAAGAAGACAGCGTGATACGTGAGGTGGATCGGAGAGAAAGAGGAAGGACACAGAGCGGCGAACAAGGAGGAAACACGGTGGAGCACTGCGGAGTCTCTCTAGGCTGAAGGGGGAGGGAAACGGCAGGAATGTCAGTGCAACTGCGAGCAGGGGTGAGAGACGAAGCAGCTGTGTCACATGCGGATCTGTTTGCATGCGCCAGGTCGTTATGAAGACACGAAGGTCTCCATTGGCCTTCTCGTCTTTCCGTTTCCACGTTCCTCTTCTCGTCTTCTTCGCGCTCCGCCTTCCCTCCCCTCCTCTCTCTGCCTTGCTCAACATTTTTTCTTGCCTCTTCATCCGCTCGGTCTCGCGCCTCGCGTCCTTCTCGCTTCCCCTCTCTTTCTCTGTCTTCTTCTCTTCCGTCTTTCTCGCTCTCCTGTCGCTGGAGAGTCTCGCTGTCTCCTTGGTCGAGTGTTTGCCGTCTGCAGGCGTCCCCCTCTGGCTTCGTCTGGGTGCGACAGGTCCCTGCGCCTGTCGCAGTGCTTCTGTCTGTCGGCTCTCCGTTCTTCGAAAGGCTCGCGCTGCTTTCCCCGTCCCCCGCAACCACGAAGTCTGTCGCATGCAGGACGAGTCTGGGAAGATGCCGCGGCCGAGACAGCGGCGCGTCGAAGAAGAACGACAGCGAGCGTTTCGGGAGGAACTCGGTGACCAGCCAGAGGGCAGGGCCGCGGCCGCAGAGAGTGCATGCCCCGTCGGAGACGCCGAGGAGGAGAACGAGGTGAGGATGTCGGAGAAGCGAAATGCGGTAGAGAATCAGAACTGCGAGCTCGCGTGGAGAGAAGAAACGCGGCACCTCTCCCAGGCGTTGTCCCCCCGCGAAAGATGGAAACACAGAAGACGAGAACGCAGAAAAGGAAGAGAGAGAAGAAGCTGAGGGTCGCCGGGTCGTCGGATGAAAAGCGGCCAAAGACTCAGGCAACGAAGACACTTGCACACGGTCGCGTCTCTCGAAAACGCCATGCGACGAAGCATCGTGTCTGCCCCTCCCTCTTTCTTCTTCGTCTTCTCCTTGGACTTCTCTCTGCGCTTCCTTCTGCACTTCTCCTTGTCTGTCGCATCGCTCTGCGGGAGTCGGTCTCGCGGCAGCCGGCGAGATGTTGGCGCGTCTTTCTCTGATTTCGTGTCTGTCGGAATCGAGAAGAACTGTGGCCTGCGCGGCCTCCGTCCTGTTCTCGGCGTTCCGCTCATCGGCTGCCGCCTTCTCCCTTGACGTTCCCGCTGGCCTTTCCTCACGCTTTCCTCGCCTTCTCCGCCTGCGCCCCTCGCCGTCGCTCTTCTCGTGAACAGCCTCGCCTGGTGTCGCGAGCGCCGAACCTGCGGGATGACCCGTTGTTCTTTCTGCCTTGTCGGCGTCTCCTCTCAGACGCAAACTCTCGCTGCTCGCAGCCAGGCCGCCTCGCTGAAACAGCGACGAAGACGAGGAAAACGAGGGCAAAGACGAAGAGCATGGAGACGAGGAAGAAGAAGCGACAGAAGCCGGGCCGGAGGCAGAGCGAGAAGACGACGAAGACGAAGAAGGCAGTGACGAAGAAGCTGCGTACGAACGGCTACGAGCGCGCTGCTGCGTCAGCGTCTCGCCACCGGAGTGCGAACGGGAGACGCGGCCGCGGGGGTCCTGGCTGTTGCCCGCGCGCCGCCTGTCCGTGGATTTGCGTCCAGATCCCCAGACGGGAGATCCCTCCTCTTGACACGACGGCAGAAGCGACACAGGAATGAGCTGCAGACAGACTGTCTTCCCCAGCCAAGAACCTTTCCACTTGGCGCGTCGCCAACGCGTCTCTCGACAGGGCGAGGCGAAGGCGGAGCAGGACGAACAAGAAGGCGCAGGCGAGTGAAGAGGCTGGATAAACGTCAACTGGTGAAAGGGAATCAGGAACGAGAAGGGCAAGAAGCCGCGAAACGCGAGACTGTGGAGAGAGCTGCTGTCGGCTCTCGGAACAACGCCGTCGCACGAGTCTCTGGGGAGAAACGCGGAGAACTCCCCCGGGGGACTCGGCCCTCCCAGAGCCGAAACCGAGGCCGGAGGCGAACGCGCAGGCGCCGCCGGAGAAGTGAATCTTCCAGGTTCCGATGCATGCAACGGACGCTCGCACATCGAACACACCTGGCGAGGCCGCAGTCGCACGCTCGAAGAAAGAGCAGAAGAAAGATACGAAAAAGAAGAAGGAGGTGAATGCAGAGACGAAGGAGACGAAGGAGGAGAAGGACAAGACAAATGACGAGGAGGGGAAGAAGGAGAAGAATGACGAGGAGAAGGAGAAGAATGACGAGGAGGAGAAGGAGAAGGAGAAGAATGACGAGGAGGGGAAGGAGAAGGAGGAGAAGGAGAATGACGAGGAGGAGAAGGAGAAGGAGGAGAAGGAGAAGAATGACGAGGAGGAGAAGGAGAAGGAGGAGAAGGAGAAGAATGACGAGGAGGAGAAGGAGAAGGAGAAGAAGAAGCAGTGAAAAAGCTTGGAGGCTGTTTGAGGTGTTTCGGATCTGCCTGCGGGTGGCGTTCAAACGTCTGACGTGAAGAGGACGAAGAAGAGTGACAGAGGGCAAGATGAGGTCTTGGAGGCCGTACGCGTTTCGTTTCTGATTCTTCTCCCGGAGGCAGAACAGCCTCCATCCCTCGGCGACAAGAAGCCGCTGCCGCAATGACCTCTTGGTTCTCAGTGTTCCCTTCGTTGTTCGTTCCAGGTTGTGGTGCGTGAGGAGACTCCACCAGAAAAACCTCGTCATATCCCCTGGAAGATAACGCCTTTGCGTCACGTCCGTCTTTCTTGCTGTGGCATTCGCTGTCGACTTCCAACTTCAGGCGATCCTGTTCGCGCGGGGTGCACGCGTCGCAGGCGCCGCCTGAGATTCTTGACGCACTGCTCTCTGTCTCTGTCCATTCTTCTTCTCTTGGTCCTTCGCCTCGTCGCCTTTGCTCGAGGAACAGTCGCGAGTCTGCATCTCGACCAAGCAAGGCGCGTCGCGAGTTCGCTCTCTCTCCTCTCTCTTCGTTTCCAGCTTCCCGCCCGGCTGCGTCTCCTGTCTCCTTGCCTGTCTCTTCTTCATTTGACGTTGTGCCCCCACTCAGACTGCTGCTGAAGCTTCTTCTCGCCGCGAGCGCGCGCAGAGCTTCGCCGCCTTGATCAAGGGCAAGGCGCTCAAGGGCAACCTGCCCAGACGAAGAAGAAGAAACGCTCGCGAGAGGGAGCTCAGGGACGCGTGGACCTGCCTCCTCGCGTCTGCTCGCCTCGCGCAGAGATGCTCGAGAAGAAGCGAACTCGGAAGGGAGACGCCCACTAGGTCCACGGACGCAGGGCGCTCGAGTTTGAGAACAGAGGGCAGAAGATGGATGAGCGGCAGGGAACCGTGTACAAGACACAAGAGGACTGGACGCTATAGGAGACGAAGGGGGACAGGGATGTGCAAGGGCAGGAATGGAGGGAAATGCGGATCCGGGCGGTCTGAGGAGGGAGGACAGAAGAGACGGCGCAGGAAACGGCGAAGAATACGACGGTGACGGCGAAAAGGCGCTGGAATACCGCGAGTGTTTGGTGTACTCCGCTCTGCAGGTGAACCAAAGAGACAACAGAGAGAAACGCGGCGCGCCTCTAATAAGACTCACTACGTCTCTTCATTACTCTTTTCCCCCGCAAAAACATGCAAACGTCCATACGTGGACGCAGACATCTATATTTCGACAAAGGAGGCGGCAGCGGAGATGCAAGGAGAAGAACAAGGACAAGGTGCGAGGAGACAGTTTTGGAACGCGTGTACTCAACCGCACTGCACAGAGGCTGAGGGGACCGACGAGGGTGGCTGGATGACGAAAGGGAACAAGGAGAGACGGCGGAGGCCGCAAGGAAAATCGGAAAGTGGAGACGAAATATATGTTGTGAGGAAAGTCGCAAGCGAACAAGAAACGACTTTTTCAAGTTCTTTCTGCTCTTGTGGCCATCACTCACTTTAGCGACTTGACGAGCTGAAGAACGCGGCATCTTTGCCCGAAGGTGGAGAGCTCGAGGTCTCGTCGGAGCGTCTCATGAGTTAAGCTCATGAATTCTGCACCTGCAGAGAAAGAAAGGGATCCGAAAACTGTTGAGCCTCAGCCAGGAGCTTGAAGGGAAAACAGAAGGGTGAAGCGACACCATGCACGGAATCGAACGAAGAAAAGAAAATTGAGGAAAAAACGGGGAACCGAAGTCCGAGACGCCCAGCCCAGAGAAAGGAAAACGACAGGGAAACGAGGACAAAAGAGAAGGAAAACAATAAGATTTTAAAACAACGGAAGGAACACATTCGGTGTCCTCATAAACATTTACTTACATAAATACACATGTATATATATATATATATATATATATAATTCTAGAGCGATGGTGTGCGTCGCTCGGCAGTTGTCGCCTGTACGAGCACGTTAATACACATATAGATAAACACAGAAATGCACCTATTTACATATAAGCATATAAATATATATATATATATATATATGAATAGACGCACCTATATATATATATATATGTTGCGATATATATATATATATATATATACCTGCAGACACGCATACGGATCCATATGTATACATTTAGACATGCGCGTATTTATAAACAGATACGCCAGCTTGTTGAGTTGCGTCTGTCTCTCTGTATCACCTGTGAGAGCCTTTTTTCGACAGCGTTCGATGAAGTCGGGAGGGAGCTTGCCGCCCTCCATTACGAAGGTGCTCAAGCGACTGCAGAGTTCCTCAGACGACCAAGAGTACGCTGAACGCATGCATAGATGATTAAAGTGAAATGTCGCTGAGGCCTGAACATCAACAAACGAGACAGCTGCGCAGTGGCGAGAGCAACAGAAGCCCCAGAAGAGCGACAAAAACTCATCTGTGCAGTGCAAAAAGACCGCTCTACATGTAGCAATATACACCCTCCCTCTTTCTTCCCCTCTCCGTCTCCCCATCAAGAAGTCTATACATATTTATGCAAGAATCGAATTGTATATGCATCGATTTGTACAGGCTTCCATAAAAATACGTACAGATATGTCATATATATATATATATATCTGTTATATATTCTTTATGTTATATATATATATATATATATGTTATATATATAAATGGGAGCATGTATGGCGGTATTTGGACAGACGCATACACGACACAGAGGTCTCTGTCGTGGGCGGTTCCAGAGTGACATTGCTTAGCGAGGAGGCACATCAAATCTCTCCCCAAAACGGCGAGCCAAGGCGACAGAGAGACAGCTCCAGGCCGATGCATGCACAGGTAGCCGAAAGCGTAGACCCAAGTAGAGAACTGCATGTTGAGTCGTGGAAGAGTCTGGCCGTATTTCTTCACATTAAAGGAAAGAAAAACGTTTCTCCTCACGATCGACGAAAGCTTCGAGTGTCGGAGTTCTCCCGCTTGGAGAGGCAGCGAGGTTGAGGTGCCAGGCGTCTGTTAACATACAGAAAAAGACGGCAAAAACGAAGAGCGACTTATCGCCGTTCCCAAAGTCTCATCTTCACCTGCACTTGCGTTCCCCGCTGGTGACATTCTGACTTTTCTTTCGCGGTGCTCCTCTCAATAGCTTTTGCAGAAAGCTTCCTCTGAACGCGGTCCGTCCTTGTCGTCCCCGCCCGTTGTGCGTGCTTCTCTCTCTCCCCTTTTCTTTCTTCCTCGTCTCTTCTGCCTTGCTCTCTCTCTCTCTCTGTCGGCTTCAAAAGTCATCTTACTCGCAGGTAGAGTAAGCAGGTCTCTCTCCCGCAGCCGTCTCTCCCGCAGCCGTCTCTCAGCGCGCGTCTCTGGCTTCCCTGCCTTTTCTCCCGAGGCTTCGCGCCCCCGCAGACAGACGTTTCTCGCCGAAAAGGTCTCTGTGATTGCGTCTGTGCAAGAGACGCCGAATGCACGAGAACCGGCACGGGTGCCTGCTGAAAAAAAAAGAAAAACGCTGCGGAATTTCGCCACCGCTCTTCCAACCCAATGTCCCAAGAAAGGCATGCTACGATACCTGCAACTAGATCGATACATGAGGATACTGATGCATACATACATGCATACCTATCTATACATATATGTATATATGTAGATATAGATATATATACATCTATACACATATATATACATATAGATATATATACATACATATATATATACCTATATATACATATATATATGTATATACACATATGTATAGATAGATAGATGTGTGCTGGTAGATGTGCTGTAGGAGCGCGTCTACCTATATGTATCTAAGTATGTGCCTGTCTACATGTAGGACATCACATAAATATATAAATACTAAATGTAGGGAAACACCCACCTCCACATGTCTATGTGGATGTCTAGGCAGACTTATATATGTATATATACGAATATACTTATATATATGTATATATGTGCATATACGAATATATGCATATAGGGATATACATGCATGCCTATATGGATGCGAGCTGTGCAGTTGTCGATATTTCCGCGCCTAGGAAGGCCAGCGTGAAGAGAGAAAGTACCTTCTTCGCGTCTCCGTCCAGCTTGCGAGAGAGTGGCGTCCTTCAGAAGCGAAGAAGGACCGTGCATGGGCAAGAGCGGCTGGGCAGAGGAAGCCCAGCAGAGGCTGCCTTCTCGCCATTCAGAATCAATGAACAATTTTTGCGGGAGAAAGACAGAGCGAAAGAAACCGTTTGCAGCGTCTCGCGACCAGGTCCCTGCGCGAAAGAGCACGCGAGAAGCGAGAAAGATAAAGGACGCTTTTTGGAGGCTCCAGCAAGAATGGAAAGATGGCCCGTGACAGGGAATGGAGCGCGAGAAGAGAGCGGAAGCGAGAGGTTTCAGAGAGGCGCAGGGAAGAGGCAAGAAGCTCAAGACGAACACAGAAAGGAAAGAGATTGAGAAATCCGCGGGAGAGAAGCTGGAGAGGATGGGGGCGCGAGAACAAGCGCGAATAAAGGAATTTTAGTCGATGCACAGCCCAAAAGAGCAGACGAGAAACGCAGTTTTGCGAGGCAAGAAAGGACAGAAAGATCGGACAGAGAAAGGAGACACGACAAGGACGAGGAAGGAGAGAACGAAAAAAAAAAGAAGCAAGACGAAGAGAGACGTTAGAGAGAGAAAGGTCGAAGAGAAAGGGTGAAGCAGAGCAAGATGACAACGACAGAGAAGAAAAGGTATCGAGAGACGAATCGGATGCGTGGAAGAAGGAAGACGCCAGAATCGATTTCGAAAAACGGGGAACTCGAACTTGATGGAAAGAAGGACGACGCAGGATGACCAACAGAACGAACGGGAAGGAGGACGAAGCGACATGAAGAAAAACCGAGAAGAAACGACAGACGAGAAGGACAGGTGGAGAAGCGCGAAGCGAAGCGTCTCACCTGAGTGTATGGCTACGCATCCCCCTTTTCGCATTTCGACGAACGAGCCGGGGCCGTGACGCAAGCCATCCTGGAACGACCCCACATGGCAGTGACCTTCTCTGAAGAAAGTGGAGAGAACGCATGGACGGAAAAGGGGAGTGGGGAGACGTTGGTAGAAAACACAGACACAGAAAACTTGGCGCGGAGAAGCAAGACGACAGGGAAGGGAGTGAGGAGACCGAGACGTCGCTGTGAAGGAAGCAGTCTTTCCCCCCCCCCAAAAGAGACATGCGCAAGAGCCGGAGACGAGACATGCGCGTTTCAGCAGAGGAAAGGCAGAAAAACAGCTCCAGCAAGGCTCAGATCCTACACACACAGACCAGAGGAGGAATGCCAACTTCGCAGCTGAACGCCGTTTTTCTGTGGAGCACACGTTCCTTCTCGCGAGGAGACAAGGGGGGGGGGGCGGCACCCTCACGGTTAAGAAGAAGAGGCAGGAAACGACGCATGCAAGAAAACGCACCGCCGACGAACGCCTCTCTCACCGAAGAAGAAGGATGCCTCGGCCCAATGGCATGCGTCGTCGATCCAGGCGCCTGACGAGAAACAACGCAGAAGAGAGCCAGAGGTGAAAAGAGATCCGCAAACGACAGTCTCTCCAACCTAAGCTCTCCCGCATGCGGCTCTTGAGGGTACGCACCGGAGCCCCCGCCTCGCCAGGGGAGCCGTGAACGCGTCTCCAGAAAAAGGAACGCAGAGAGCGGCCGTCGTCGCGAGGCTCGCGTTGTCGGCTCTGAAGCAGCCATGCAAACTCACAGAACTCGCAGGTGATCCTGCCGCCACCGTGGATCTGCTCACGGCTGTCCAGCAGAGCGAAGAACGCTCCTTTCTTGGAGCGGATATCGCGTACCCTCTGTAAAAGTCTCCGGAGACCAGCAGCGTGTAGCCCATCGGCACATCGAGATCTGAGCGAGGAAACGAGAGCGGAAGCGCGAAACGAAACTGGAGAGAGGTCGAAGAAAAAAGGAGAAGACACTAGACGCGGCTGGACAAGAAGACGGAGAACGAACCAAGAGAAGAAGCGGCAAGAGAAGAAGAGGAGAGGAGAAATACGAGACGGAAAACAGGGAGAAGAGGAAAGCAGAGAGTCGAGGAGATGCGGCACGAGAAGAAGAAGAAAGAGAAGGAGAAGAAAAACAGGGGACGAGAGAGCGGAAGGGGGGGGGGAAGGCGTGACGGAAAAAACAGCAGACCTCAAGCGAGATCCAGAACGAAGAATCATCCGCCAACGAAGAGGAACCATCACAGAGAAAGAAGCAACCACTAGCAAAAGAGAGAGAGAAGACGGAAGACGAAAGACACGAGAGAAAGAACAGTGCAGTGTCGTCGGTGGAGACGCACCATAGGGCGAAGGCAAAACAGGTCGGTTGCCCATCGTGCTTCCGTCGGTCAGGAGAACAATGACGAGGATGGGAGAAAATCAAGCAGTTCGCATTCTCTTCTCTCATCGGACCAATGCTCCAATGGCAGAATCACGGCCAGAAATGAATCCTATTCTCTTCGAAAATCCGTTTTCTCTTCTTCTCTGCTTCTTTCCGTCTCCTTGTCCCTGTCTGTTTCTTTCTGTCTCCTGTTTGTCTCTTGCTGTCTCCTCTCTGTCCATTCTGTCTCCTCTCTGTCCCTGTCGTCTCTGTGGCTGTCGAAGAGAGAACGAGAAGCCAGAGGAGGCAGAGAGGAAGGAGAAAAAGATTTTCGACGAACTGGACTCGCTGGAAGATTTGCTAGAAAGCTCTTTTCTCCGTTCGCGCATCGGACGGTCGGGCAGAAGGAAACAAAAAAGACTTGACGCGCAAGACAGGAGAACAGAGGAAAACGGGAGAGGACCTGAAGCAAAGGAGGCAGGTTGCGAACGAAGAGGAGAGAAGAGAGAGAAGAGAGGCGCTCGAGCAGAGGGGGGAAGAAGGAAAGCAAAGAGAGGAAAGCATCCAAGAACAGCGAGCACAGGACAGGCCGTCGCGATGGGCGGGGAAGAGGAATGGAGATGAAGAAATACGAAAGAGAGAGAAGAAGAGACAGGAGGAACAGAGAAGGACCGATATGGAGTAACGGGAGACAGACGAAGGAAGAAGCAGAGACAGATGTTCAGTGAAACTGCGATTCCAAATTGACAGCACCCCAGAGAGCTCGACTCGTCAGAGACATTTTCCCGCCGCGTATCTTCAAAAACAAAAGAGTTCTGGATGCTCGAGCTTCTCTGCGAATCTTCTGCCTCGGACGTCGGTCATCCTTTTGTCGAGGAGACGTATCTCCTAAAAGAAAGCGCTCGACTTGTCTCGACCGCGTAGCTCGTAACTGCAGAAGGTGACGGCGGCATCTGTCGCCTACCGCCTAAAAAGGAAAGAGTTACGCCAGGGAGGAAAGCGGTCTTGTAAAAGCTGGTGCGACACACGAAACAAGAAAGAAGTCTCCCAGGCCGTCGAGCCCGCCGTGGCAAAAACGGCCCGCGTTTGCATGCACGAGTAATGGGAGGTCGTTTCCGCCCTGTGACTCAAATCCGTAGAACCTTAGATATTTGTCTCGACGTCCAGGCTGTCTAACAATTTCTCTTGCAAAGAAATCGCGGCTCTTCAACTCTGCGGTGCTGCACCCTCTGTGGCTTCTCTACGAGCAACAGCAGGGTGTCCGCTGAGCCGTGAAAAGAACTCGCCCTGCTTTTCTCTACTCGCTCTCTTCCTTGGGGCCATCGGCGAGAATAGGAGCTGTGTATCGTCTCTCCCTGGTCTACAGCGAGAGAAGTGTGCCTTTCTTTCTCCGCTGTGCTTTTCTCCCTCGAACTCGCTTCAAGCATGTCTCTGCGGCAAGTCCAGAAACTCAGAGAGACGCGCGAAGGCGCTGCTGCTCTGCGCGGGGATCCTCCACGGGAACAGCTCCTTTCAACCTCCACTGACTCCTCAGACGAAGAGACCCTGCGCGCCTCGTTCTCCCTGTCTCGAAACAGACCGAAGTCTGCGTTCCTTGTCGCTGCAGGACACAGCGAAGGAGACAGCGAAAGCGAGGGCGAACAAGCAAAGAGCTCTGAGGAGGCAGAGTCAGGAAATCGACGAGACGAGAACGGGGAGACAGCAGCAGGAGACGGTGTAGGACAGACCCAGACAGCAGAGAGCGATGAGGAGGTCGCGAGTGGCGAGGTGGAAGAGACGTCTCTGTCAGGGAGGAAGAAGGCGACTGTTTCTGGAAAAAAGAAACGCAAAAAGAAGTTTTCCGCATCTTCCTCACGAGCGCCAGGCGCCGAAGCCGCACCAACAGACTCTCAGGGTGTGGCGAAGCAGGATGAAGGGTCGCAGGACTTTGACGTCCTGCGGACCTTTGCAGCAGGGGAAGAGACGCCCGGAGAATCCTCAGACCCCCACAAACCGGGGGGTGGAAGCCGGTATTGCCTCACCATGGAGCGTTCCATGTTCGACATAGACGTGGAGTTGAAGCGAATTTTCGGTCGTGAAGTCGCTCGAAACCTCGCCGGCAACTCGAGACCCAGTCAGTCTACGATGCTGAAAAACGAACGTCTGCATACAGGCTGCAAGAGTACCGCGCTCACTTTAAGACTCTCCCTCCCCACGCCCGTCTGCACGGATTCGATATTTTGAAGAACTCGACGTAATAGGGTCGTGCCGCTTTGCCATGGCACCTTCATCTTAACTCGTGGAACACCAAGCATTTACAGAGGGCAGAGAAATCCAGAGAAGAGGGCATGGAGCGGCATCCAGAGACAAGACGCATATGCGTGGCGGTACATATCAATACAAACGCGTGCATTCATGTACGCAGATGTCTGTTCTACGCGAATAAGAATGCATCAACACATACGGCTCCATGCAGCAACAATATCTTCATATATATAGAGAGAGATATGGATAAAAGTGTATCTACGAGTGAACGCATGTATATATATATATATATATATATATTACCCTACAGACGAGGACAAGCAGATATGTTTGCATATAGAAATATATATGGATATGTTTTAAAGATATGATATGCATGCAAGCTTTGCGTGTGTGTGTGTGTGTGTGTGTGTGTGTGTGCGTTCTGGGGTCCGTGCAGACTCTCGGCGTGGGGGCGCTGCGGGGCGTCGGCGGTGCTGGTTGATTGCGGATGCAGAGGAAGGACCGGGAAGTCACGAGTACGTGAGGATGATCAAGGAAGAGGACGCAGGGACAGGCACCGTCGAATTCGCCCTTCAGTACACGCCGTATTACGAGCAGCTGCAAGACGCATTCCAAGCCATTTTGCACTCGCACGATCATCAGAATCTTCAGCAGTTTCTCGTGCGTCATCCGAGACACGTTGACGCCTTGCTGCAGATGTCTGAGGTCTACCGCATGCGAGGTCAAAATGAGACTGCGACGGAGCTGACAAAGAAGGCTCTCTGTGTACTTCAAAAGAGCTTCCATCCTGCGTTCTCGCCTTTCACCTACACCGCGGAAGGATTGCCCCAGGCAAGTCCTCCGCGAGAAGCATACGCGTGCAGGCAGGGTTAGTGCTTCACTGTCTGGGAGTTTGAGTCAGGTGCGCTAGACAGGGGATGCGTAGAACTGTCGTCTCCTGTTCGACGCTCTTCCTACGATCCAGTCTACTGGTTTGGATCTTGAACGTCTTCGTTTACTGAATCCAAGTTCCCCTGTGTGTTTCGTGACCATTGTGCTTAGAGCATTCAGTATGTTTTGAGGTACCCGCCACACGCACCGGGTTTTCGTCTGCATGCAGGTTGCCGTCGACACGCTGAATCCGTTCAACAAGAACATCATCAAGTGCATCGGTCTCTATGGCGCGGCGCTGGCTGATCAAGGGTGTTACAGAACTGCTCTTGAAGTGGCGAAACTCCTGGTGGCTATGGATCTCCCCAGGGACGCCTTCCACACTTTGCTGCACATTGACTACCTTGCTCTCCGTTCCCGGCAATGGCAGTTCCTCCTGCACTTTTCGCAGTCTTTCGTGGAGCAGCATCTGGCGTATGTGATTCCCCTCGACCTCCCCTCGGAGCGAGATTCTCAAGGTCGTGAGGAGGCGCAGCAGCCTCGGAAGGACGAAGATTTAAAACTCGTAGACCTCGCGTTCATGCTACCGAATTTTGCATTCTCTGTGGCGCTTGCCATCGCCCTCCACGCCAACCAACGTATGTCCAATGGCATGAGTCGTGACGAGCACGGTTCTCAGCCTCAGAAGTGATAGGAACACAGCTTCGCTTGGTAGCCTTTGTTTCGTCTGTTGCCAATTGCAGGAGTATGCTCGGAGGATATCAAGACGGTCACGGCGGATGAACTCCTTGCTGTATGCATGTCTCCCACGGAGAGATACACTGGATATGAGAGCCGAATACACCACCTCCTGTTGATGCGCGCCGTCCTCCTCTTCCCTGCCTTCGTCCGGAAGTTGCTGCAGAAGATTGCCGTCAACGGATCTCAGAAGGTAGCAGGTAGGCTGCAGCCCACTACGTAGTCTTCGCCTCTGCCTTTTTGAGCGAACGCCTTACATGATCTGCGGCATTTGTGGACTGCCAATGTGCGATCAGGCTCCCCGTACCCTTCTGTAACCTGGGAAGACCTTCTCTTCTCTGTTCCGTTGTGGGCCAGCTCCAGCTTCGCGCATCACAGGTTTGTCAACAGATTCTAGCAGTGACTGCTTGCCGGTCCATTCACGGCAGCCTTTGATGAAAAGGTGGTTAAGGAGATGGCTGAACGTTTGAACAAAAACGACCGCACTATCGTGGGCCAAACGTTGCCATCCATACTCGAGCACAGCCCGCGTCAGGAAACGCAAGAGTCTTCTCGTAATAACGCTGCCAGTTGATGCGGCTAGCATTCGGACATGCCCTTGCTTCGTGTTGTTATGCTTAACCTGACATCTGGTGCCAGGTACTCCGACATCCTGGTGCTCATCCTCAATTGCTACGTTCAAAAGGCTCACGACGTCTGGCGGGCGGATGCCGTGCTGCGTTGGCTACATGGCTGCACGGCGCATCTCCGGCATTTGTACAACTCCTCGCCACGTAAGCGTAGTTGCAACTTTTGTAGCGTCCCGTTCAGAGACCATGACTTTAGGAGAGACGATTCCTGTGCACCTTGATTTTCCGGTTCAGAGATAAAGGAATTCGCAAAGCGATGGTCTCGCTCTTCCTTCCTCTTCGATGTGAGCCGGTACAAGGACGTGCGGGTTTCGGAATTCGATCGGATCCCAACGCTTCCGGCGTTTTTAATGGACGCTAATCTGACTGTGGCTGCCGCGGGAGCAAGGCATCGAAACAGACGAGTGCAGTACGTCTCCATGAACTCTAGTCCTATCATCGTCTTCCTCGAAACTCTTCTCCCGTGGACAGAGCTCGACCAGACGGGTAAGCATTCAAGCGGATTTTGTTCGTCGACCGCGATGGCATCCGAAACGCTGGTCCACTGAGTGCGCTCCTTGCTGGGGGTGCGAAGACAGCGCATGTCTAGGGGAAGCATATCTTCTTGTCTGGTGGCGATATGGCTTCGCAACGTGTACTGAAGTGATTGCGTGTGATTTGGTGTCCTTAGGTCTAAGGGCAGAACCAAGGCATGTTAGCGTCATGGCAAGATCGCTTCTTTCTGCTCTTTGCGAGGTAGCTACCGTTGCTTGGAAGGCAATTCAACGGTTTGGACTTTTTATCAAGGTCTGGCTCACAAATGCCGGTTCTCGAGATACCGCGCGTGCCCCAGCACGCAGTGATGAGCCCCGAGTGGGGGACGCACCCGCAGTCCAGAATTGATTGTTGGCAATGCACGACGGACGCGCGGTTCTAGGGCATAAGTGTGTGTGTGGTCGTCAAGAAACAGGTCAAGTTGTGAGAATGTGCTCGCGCTGTCTCACAAAATCGTTTGAAAGATTTCGACATATGTGGAGCAGCGTCTTAAAAATAGACGAATTGAACTAAACTGTAAACCCAAGTCCTGGGGTGTTTGTTAATGGTTTCCTTTTTTTAATTGTTGTGGAGAAGCTGCGTACGGGCTTGAGTTGTATCTGAAATCATTTTTCAATGTAGAGACGGATTTCCCTGGAACAACGTAATTCCATACCCGGCATGTCGTTATACACGATCTGCCCATTGAGAGCAACGGTACCGCATCCAGAGATCTCCGCACCGGGAAGTCTGTTTCGAGAGACGACTGGCGAAATCGGGTCTTAATTCCGCTTGAGGGGACCATCTACCTTTCTGCAACATCTTGTCAGTTACATGTGATTGTGGCAATACCGTACTGAACTCACGCGCGACGGGTCGCAGGAAGTCACACGAACTGCACTGCATACGCCCCGTGCCGTATGCTAACCTAAGAAAAGGATGGGTGTTTTGGGCAAAGGCTGCCAAAAAATGTGTGGAGTACCAGCCGCAACCTGTCCACATCAACGTTATTTTTAAAGCGTCGTCGCTCAACTGAATGCTGGCGTACCGTTTCCCGGGTCATCGCATTCACACTCCTGACAAAAAGTGTAATCTGATCAAAAGCACACAGGAGTACTACACGTTTCCCGCCAGTTCCGCGTCACACACACTGCGTACCGGACACCAGGAAACCCTGTTCAGTCTGTTGGAAGGCTGACGAAGGTATGAGTTATTCCATTGTTAGCAGTGGAAAAGCGGAAGCTACCCTCACCAGGGGCACATCCTGTGTTCGTAGCAAGGACGGGGGTGCAGGTGAAAGCAAACACACGATTAAGAAGAAAAATCTGATGGAAGTACCTGTAGCTACGGGAGCACAGCACCTCTGGCACACCTGGGCAGAAAGCGAATGCCAACTCGTACCGGGTGCTCATCCCAAGAAAAGGTTTACCTCCGGCGTACACATTAAGGCGTTGGAGACCCCAAAAAGTCTACCCACCAGAGTAACTGTAACGGATACATGAACTAGCTTCATCTTCACCACAGTGCTTGATTCTATAAAGTTTTGTCAGCCCTAGAAAAGACTGACCACCATATCACGAGTCTTGTTAGTGCCTGCCTCGCGGAAAATGAGAACCCATACTACCGTCTTACGTTGCATGACCAAGCAAACTGGTGACCTGTACATACACTCGAATGTTAATTCGTCAACAGTTCATGACTCGTCAACTAGTTGGAATACTGGTTCAGATCTTGAAGGTCTTTGTTTACCGGATCCAAGTTCTATTGTGTTATCATTCTAAAGGGCTCGGAAGGGTCGTGCTCGACGTCAAAGTCGAGCGCAGCTCCGCTGTCAGTTTGATCCTTTTGCGGTTGTTGCCGCTTGCTGTAGTGATCTTCTGCAATTTCTTCGAAGTTTGGGTTCTGTTTCCAGTTCGCTTGGCTCAGCGGGGTAGTGGTGCAAGTAACTCGTGCGTTGGCAGCTGCTGCTCGTTTGGACAATCGGCTACATGTGGCGGACCGGCTCCCGCTGGCGGACGGCTTCGGTAACAACTTGAAGCTCGGAGTGCAGCCGTTTTGCGGACTGTGCCAGACTTTCCTCAGCAAATGGATCAATGAGCCCAGAATGAGAAATGGTTATTAGGTGCGTGAGGTGGCACATACAGAAAGTGCGAAGATGGCAGACTGGTGCTAGCGGGACTACCAAAACGTGGATGGTCTAGACCGAAGAATTCGACTTCGCGTGGCAGCTGCGATGTTCTGAATGCATAGATACTGCCGCGCATGCACACGGACGGTTCGTTGCAAAGTGACTGAGAGGCGAAGCGTTTACTTTGTTTCGTTTTATTTGTCCGTTAACAAAGGCTCTGGTATCTAACGAAAAGGTTCTGTCTGTGGAATCGAGGAATTCATTTTCTACAGTATCGACTGCACGACAAGACCAATCTGTCACCAACCGCCTGCTTCAAAGCATAGCCCGTCGCCGAATTCGCGGCACATTGGCGTGTTTGTGGCTAAACAGCGGGCTGGCCATCGAAACAATACTCCTTTCTGCCCCAGTCACTGAAAATGCCAGGTGTTCATGGGCCACAATGTGGCTGTGTGCACGAGATCGACCTGAAGGGAGCACAATTCCTCCTGCCGTATATCAACCTCGAGGGTATTCGAGGACTTAACGAGCAGGTACTCTATGCTTAGGTCCTACACGAGTCGCCGCGCCACGATGAAAAATCTTAACAGTTCATTCCCGTACTGCACAACAAGCAATCGTTTCGTCGCCGCGACACCAGAATGTGCCGCGCAACTTTCTGTGACTCCGTTCGCCTCTTTCTATGTTCGCCAGCGACCGAACTGCTCGATGCTGTGCCCATCGCGTGTGACTTTTGCAGGTTCAGAACTCGGCGAGAACAATTTTCAAGTCGTATGAAGACCGTCTGGATGAGACGAAATTTTGCCGCAGTGAAGAGGACGACCCTGAGCTGGTATGGACTGGCTCTGTATTTTGGATCACAACGAAGAGTGAATCGAACGAATTATCTCGTCCGATCCCTCTGCGCACCTTTTCTTTCTTAGACACAAATGGAGTCACAGAGCTGGGCTGTGCATTCCATTCACAGCGTTTTTTACGCTTGTCCTGCATTTGCAGATGATTCACATCCCTTTTAAATCTCCTTGCAAGGTGAGTCTTGTCTCTCGGTTGTTCGCTCTGTCGCTAGTGGACTCCGAGCCTGACACGCGCGCAGGGTCCGCAGTTCTACACCAGATGTCTTTTGTCTCAAAAGCGGACTTCCATTTTATTATGCATGTCCATTCCTAGCTCACTGAGACACAAGTGTTTTCCAACTAGCTGGGCGACCGATTTCGGCATTCACCAGAGTCACGCGCATACGCAAGAACCGAATGAGAACTGGCAGTGTTTCTTTGCTATATTTGTTTTTTCCCGTGTACCAGATATCCAGTCTTCACCTCATTGGCGGCGACAATGGGCGTTCCCCGGCCTCTGTCAAGATTTATGCAGACCAAGAAAACCTTGATTTCAGCACGTACGCCTTCCCCTCTTTCTTCCTCCACTTATCTTCACGGCAAACTGACTGTCTCCACTTCTTTTGCTCTCCTTTGTCTGTGCACCTGTGGTCCTCATCCCTATCTCGAGTTGAATCTCTAAGCAACTCCGAGACCATTCTCAAAGTATTACGGAGACTGGTTCTTTCCCTCCGCTTTCGGTTGTTCTTCGTCTTTTGTGCCTCGAGTCTCGTCGTGTTGTTGTCTTCGTCACCTTTCTTCCTCTATTCAGAGTCCACGATACCCCATGCATTCAAGAAGTGGAATTAGTCACCGACTTCCATGGCGCCGTCGAGTATCCGTTGAAGGTGAGAGCAGGCGGCCAGCGCGCCCATTTGCCACTTGATTTGAATCGAATGTCTGTCTAGAAAAATGTTCCTCTGAACTTCGAAGTTTCCTACAGCTTGTGTAGCTTCAAGACGACGCGAACTTTTAACTGCGACCACGTAGGTAACTCCCTTGAGTTCTCCCTTGTATCTGCCTCGAGGTGCCTATGTAGATATTTCTGTCCCCTATGTTTTTTTTTCTTTGGTTCACAATTCTGCGGGGTGGTGGACGAGAACTGTGTCAAGTATCTATTCCGGTGCCTGTCTGACTCACAAACCTAAACGCTTCGAGTTTTGGCTTTTTCAGGTGACAAAGCTCCAGAATGTGACGTGTCTCACGCTCTTCTTCCCTCAAAACATGGGGGGCGATTTCCTTGAGCTCTTCTACATCGGTGAGACCGTCGTTCTGGTTTTCCAAATGTCAAATCGTGCTTCCCTCTTATTACTGCCCTCCGAGTTCTGTTTAAGCGCCTGCTCTTTGTGCATGTACGCATATATATTAAATGTATGGATAGTGGTTCTCTGCTTCTTTTTCGCTAGCTGCGCCTACCCCTGCGTGTACTTCGATTTGTATGGTCTTCCAGGGATTTTCCAATCCATCCACATTTTCCCCTCGTTTCACCGTAGCTTTAGTGTTCTCGAGGTGACGATCGTCGACGCGAAAATCGGTCATCGCATTTCTCCCCTCGTTTTCACATCTTTCTTTCTTCATGGCGCACACACACTTCTCTTGCTTTTCTATGTCTTTCTTCGTGTTTTCAGGCCTCCGCGGGGAGGGTTCGAACTACCAACGACGAGCGGTCGTCACGGTAAACGAAAAAATAATTTTTTCTCGACTTTCTAAAGGACCTCTTCAAGTCTGGGTGTGTGAACAGCCAATTATCTCTGCCTCTGCTCTCAGTGCTTTTGTCTTTCTGCTTTCTCCAATATTCTTCCTCAGGTTTACGAAGCGAACGCAAACCCTGCAGACCACGAAGTGGCCAGTGAACACGGAGTTCAGGCCACAGCTTTGGAAGAAGGAAATTGAAAAGGAGTTGGGATGCGTGAACGACACCACGAGGGAAGGACAGACTCGCTTTTGACAGCAAACATACTGGAGAAACATGACAGGGAACCGTCTGCTTCTCTCAGAGAAGGGCAAAAAGATGCATTCAAGGAGAGAACAGCAACAGAGCAAACGCAACTTTCGCATTCCAAAAAAGGCCCTCGTGCCATCATTCCCTCGAGAGGTTCAAACGGGGTGTTTTCACGATATATGCTTTAAGTTTTGTTCTAAAAAAACATGAATCCTCCAGGGGTCTCCCCGTCACCACATCCGACGTCGTCGTATTGATGAAATCCATATACGTATATATATATATATATATATATATATATATTTGTGTATGTATGCAAGCGTGTATATATATATATATATATATGTATATATGTATGTATATTTGTATATGTATTTCAATGTGGATGCGCATGTATGTCTACGCCCGATTGGTGGATGTCTTTTGTGTGCGGCATGTGATCGTGCAGAGAATATTGGTCATCTTCGTTTCTCTGTGTCGATCGTTATCAGACCCAAGGCATGCATTTGGATGCCGGTGTCCTCTACTCTGTGGAACGGCATTTCGGTGCCTGCCGAGCGCTTTAGAGAGATGAATTGTGAGGCTGTATTTTCAGAGGCCCTCTGCTTCCTTGGGCTTGCGTCGCGGTGGCGTGTGGCGGGGTAGAAGTTCGACTTTTTCTGTTCGTGTTTAAATGCGTGCGCGTTTCTCTGCGACGTTGGGCTTGTTTTTTCCAATCACGCGTTCCCCGCTGGCTCGGAGCACGATCTGTTCCGGTTTTGCACAACATGGAACGGTGACAGGTCTCAGTATTTCTTCCCGACGACAGTCGCGTCCACACCAAACGCGAAGGCCTTTCTGCTGAGGTGTGCATCCAGATACAGGCAGATAGATGTCAGCGGCATCCTTGGACACTCTGTGCATCTGCAGCTGAGAAAAGCATGCCGGCTGCAGGTGCATGCACACATATACTTTGTTGTTTCCGTGGTTCAGCCATCTGGACACACACACTTTCCTCTATGATGCATATATCCCATCAACTGTCGTGAGCAATTCTCTCATGACTTAGGTCACACATGCACAGGCACATACGGCTTTGAGTGTGCATTCAAGGAAGTGTACAGGCGACCGGATGGGTAGACAGAGGCGTGAGTCCACACGCTGAGATCGTCGGATATAGATATCGATACACAGATATGTGGGGGCAGAAAGTCGATTTGGTGACGTGACGATGGCTACATCCATGCATGGCGCGAATGGCACGAGGTTCGCAGCATCTTTCGGCGTTGACTGTGCGATCTGAGGTGTCTACGCTCGCGTTTCGACTTCAGAAAGAGGCTTCACAGACGTCGGTTTGCCGGCTCCTCACACGTCCTTCCCTTCCATGGGAGAAGAGTGAGACCCTCTCCAGTGTCAGGAAATACTTTCTTCTCTTGCGATTGCCAAGTGCCTCAGAAGATCCGTTTTACACAAATCGGAAACACAGACATGAAGATAACTCACTGACTCGAGTCTTGCAAGCGGGTCACATTACCATTCAAGGCCACCCACACCATGATGTCGACGGGCCTCCCGCATGCATGCAATCATTTATTTTGACATCCATTCACGTGCAGGGCCGGACGGCTGCGCCCTCAGATTAAACAAAGACGAAAGTGCCAACTTACACAAATAAGCAAAATAGGATCGTCTCAGTTCTGCATTCAGTGCAGACACGTTTTGTATTTTTCAGAGACTTTGTTGTACACTTATGTTTTTCCAAGAGTGCAAGCGTCGGGAGATATGGAACGAAGCGTACGGGAGTATGTGGTTGCTCGACCCTGTCTCTTTCCACGTGTGTTTGTCGCCGAACGTTTCGTCAGCTCTCGACCCACACCACAAGAAAGTACATGTCTTCGTCACCATTTTCAGATTTCCGGATTTCATCTCCAAATTGAAATTTTTGAAGCGAAGGCTCCTACTGAGACTCATGCCGAGAAGATTTGAGTTCCCCCAAGTCCCGAAACATCGTCTCTTTTTCCCCTCCCTGTGCCTCCACTCACTGCCGTGAGATATAAAAAACACGGTCTCAACTACAGCGAAACGTTTTCACGCCTCTCTTACATTTCTGCAAAAGCCTTCTGCAGAGAACTCTCCGTCTTTTCGCGAGTTTCTCTCCTTCAGTACCGTGGAAGGCCCTGTCCCCTGTAACTCCCAGGTCCGCCTCTTCTCCCGTTCCCTTCGTAGCCATATCCTCGTCCATACACTTGATCTTGTAAGGTGAGAGGTCGATCGCTCGGCGGCCAGGCTCGCTCTTGAGAATCGCCTTACCAACCGTTCGCACCCGAATTTCCTCGAAAAGAGTCCCCGTAGTTCTGCGGGCCTCCACGCCCATACCCCTGGGGGCCTCCACGCCCATACCCCTGCGGGTCCCCATGCCCATACCCCTGCGGGCCTCCGCGCCCATACCCCTGGGGGCCTCCACGCCCATACCCCTGAGGGCCTCCATGCCCATACCCCTGGGGGCCTCCATGCCCATACCCCTGGGGGCCTCCATACCCCTGCGGGTCTCCATGCCCATACCCCTGGGGGCCGTAGTCGTGGCGTTGTCTCTTCCCGTCGTACCCCTGGAAATCTCTCTGGCACTCAACGCGGCGAGCCGGGCCTCCCTGGTAGTTGTCTCCCCAAGAAGAATGAGAGAACTGGGGACCTGACGCCCACCCTTCGCCGCCTCCGGACCAATCGGCTTGCGACGGCGGACAGCGCCTCGAGTCGTACGGACCGCAGTCGTCGCGCTGTCGCTTCGCGTTCCGGAAATCCTTCTCGCCTGCAAACTCTCCCTGTCGACTCTCCATGTGCGGTTTCGGTTGGTTGCCGCTCTACACAAAAACGGTGCAGAAATGGATCCAGCCAGAAGTTATACAGATAGAAAAAAAGGGATTTCTGGACAGAGAAATATATATATATATATATATGCAGATGTACAGGCATGTAGATGTATGCGGCTGTATACGCATGGACATGCAGATATAGATTTCATTTTCTTCTACTCATATAGATACATATATATATAAATATATATGTATACTATGACTAGAAGAAAAGGCTGTGAGTGGAACGAGACGTGAAAACGTTTACGAAAGCTGGGCAGACGTCGGGACGGATGCAGAGCAATCGAGCAGAGAGAGGCGACGCGTTTCGTTGAGAACATGTGTGTTGGAAATTCTAACCCGCAGACGTTGAACGCCCTCTAGACAAACATGTCTGCACCATTCTATCGACCACTTTCTACCTATACACACACAGATCCTATATACACAGACATCTATATCTGTACATAAATAAAAACATATATATATATATATATATATATTTCATATATATATTTCATATATACATTTGTGTGTGTGTGAGAAGCTGAACAACGCAGAACCGCATGCAGAGAAGCGACGAAGCGCATGCAGCGGGGGTGAGCTTACCGCACGCGGATTTTCGCGTTTGAAGCGTCTGCCTTCTTCGTTCATTCGCCGGACCTCCTGGCGACTGTCTTGCTCGGGCATCTCAGGAAACTCGATCTCAGTGAATCCGTCGTCGTAGGCAGGCAGCGAGAAGGCGGCCTGGAAAAAACCGATCCACGAGGAAGCCTCAGAGAAATCAAGTGTGCAGAAAGCGAGGACCACGCGCCTTCCAAAACGCATAACAACCGCGAGAAAGAAGTGGAAATCGAGCTGCTACTCAAAGTTTCAAAAGCGACCACCTATACATACGACAACTATATACCTCCACGTACAAACGTGTATAGTTGACATATGTTTATATTTTCAATCATGTGCACATAGACATATATAAAAAACATTATATATGCAGATGTATATCTCTATATATACAGAGGTCACACTGATGTGAAGGGGTCGACAGAGATAGGCCGGTCTCTTTTTCCGAGGAAGAAAAATTCACATTCACTGCATCCAGAAGAGCCGCAAAAAGACGAACCAGAGAAGATGAGAAACACCTAACTTTCTATGGACTGCTATTGAACGGGGTCAAATTCCGTGGGATTTCACCAGATATGTAACTGAAAATGACTTCTCTTTGAGTGTCTCACTTTCATATCCATAACTGCCGAAACTGGTACGAATTTTCCTTCCTCGCGTTCGCGCTTCGCCGTGCGTTGCTGCAGAGTTCTCTCGTCTGTCACGATTGTCACAGCTCTTCTCACTCCCCACTCTGCAAAAGACGAAAAAAGATACTTCGATACGAGCGAGTTTCAGACAACCACTCTTTCGTAGAACACTCCTACTGGGTAAGATACCGAATGCTACGCACTCTCCTGAACGCCTTGGTTGAAAACTCCACTTACCAAGCTCTTCCCTCTCACACACCCCGCAACCAAGTATTTGAGTCTCCAAAACGCATAAAATATCAAGATGTGCATATATATATATATATATTTCCTGATGTAGACTCACACATATATCCACCTGTACACGCATATTTACGCATATATGTATATATGTACGTACACACATATATATATATATATATAATATATATATATATATATTTGAGAGACAGGTTCTTTCGCCGTAGAGGCGGTGCTGACCTCGGAAAGGTTGCACTTTGCGTCTGCGGGCATTTTTGAAGACGTTCGTCTGGTCGATGATGACATTTCTGGGGACCGCTCCGGAGCTCGCACGTTCGATCAAGGTGTTGAACACGGACGTAGCTGTCGTCATGAGTTCTTCCCATCTTTCTGCGTAGTTACTTTGTCTCTTTACACCCATGACGCGCATCTGGTCGATCACGGCGTTTGTGCCGAGCAGAACGAAGCTCTTTCGCGGATTCGCGCGACAGTGCTGCTCTGCCCAGAACGTCTTTCCGCATGCAGGAACGCCCACCATCATGATGAATTCACAGTCCTTTGGACTCGCAGGATGCTCCACCAGGTTCGCCATCAAGTCCTGGAGATAGGAAGAAACAGAGACCCTCACTGAGGCAGGGAGACAAGCAAGCTGGCGACGAGAGAACTGACGAGAAGAGAGCTGGCGAGAACAGGGAGAGCAGAATATGAGGAGGAAGGAAAAAGAAGATCGAAAGAGAAAGAGAGAAAGAACCTGAGGAAGGGAGACGAAGCGCGAAAACACAGTGAAGTCACACGGAAGAAGCCGAGCAAAGCCGAGAACGCAGAAGAAGAGACGACCGACGCAGAGAGAATTGCATCTCGTCTGCTGCAAAGGACGAACGCAAGCATCACGTCACTTTTTCTTGTGTTCCGTCTGCGCAGCCGACCTTTTCCGGAACATCTCCGAGGAACTGGATCTTCGAGTTTGGGGGAGGAAACCAGGCAGAGGCCGCGTTAAAGTTCACTTGAATATCCACGTTTTTCAAACAAAAGTGAGGAAAGAGTCCGGAATCTCGAACGCGCGGGGGAAGGTCGTAGGCGACTCCAAGGAACTTTCCATTTTTCGTGAAGGACAGCCGCAGATCGTCTAAGTCGATGATCGTTCCGATCACGTCCCCGACGCCGTACGTCTCTCCGTAGTTCTCGAATTTGCGCGAAAAAGACTTTTTCGCAGTGCCTCCGTAACCCCAAGAATCACTCGACTCTCCTGAAAAGAACGGAACATCCAGGCAGCAAAAAACCACACAGAACGACGCAGGCGAGCGTCCGTGACACGAAGAAACACGGTGTGCATGCACAAAAAAACCAGCGAAACAGACCCGAGCTTCGTGAGAACCGCGACCGGCGGGCGTCTCCTGTGTGCCGCTTTCGACCACCCTACAGACTGGTCTGCTTCGCCAGCAGTTCTTCCCGTTCCGGAATGTCGAAAGACACTCTCAACAGTTCACACTCTCCGACCGCTATAGATTTCAAGTTCTTCACTTTTCATATAAATACGTAGACAGATATAGATAAAAAGACAGATCCAGATATAGATCTAGAGAGATTGATCTCGAGAGACCGACAGATAATAGAAGAAGCTAGATACGGAGTGATAGATCTAGATACACTAAGATAGATACAGACAGATTTAGATTGCTACACAGATTCAGATAGATTCACATATATATATATATATATGTATATATGTATAAACATATATATATGTATAAACATATATATATATATATATATATATGTAATAGGGATGAATGCATTTACAGAGATGTATACATCCAAGGGCTCTGTCAAGCGACAAGCATACGAGCCTGGTTGTCTGTGTCTCGTAACTCTGTCTGTTTCGTCGACGAACGAGGCTGGAGGTCTGAGTTGCGGAGCGACTGTCCAGCAACGTACCGAGGAAGAGACTCGTGAGAGGAAGGCTGACACCGACACGGCAGACGTTCCGCGTATGCACAGGCGTCTCGGGCATCACGACTGTGGGCGCATGCACAACTTTCGTCTCGAAGTAGACCTGCCCAGATCCTCGAACTCCGTACGTTGACCGAATCCCCTTCCAGGTGTACTGACACCCGTTCGTGTGCATGCAAGACGCGCTCAACCCTGTGGAGGCGTCGACTTCCAGGTCCAAGTGGGCGTCCGCCGCGTCGAGTCGCACCGGGAAAAGTGAGAAAGAGGAAGAAGAAGAGGAAGAAGAACAGGAAGAAGAAGAGGAAGAAGAGGAAGAAGAGGAAGAAGTAGAAGAGGACTTAGAGGGAAGGTCGTAGACGATGGGAGGAGGCGGGCCGCGTTCCTCCGCGGCAGGCGGGGCAGCTCGGTATGGCGGGGCTTGCATGGTTGCGAGAGGGAAGAAGGACGTTGGAATTTTTTCGCGGAACGTTCATGCATTATTCGCCGAAAAGGCGCCTTTGGAGCGGTTTTTGTTCGCGAACTGGATGGCTAGAAGGGATGAAGATCTGCAGAGAGTGGAGACGCGAGGTGGACGAGCAGTGCCGCGAAAAGAACGTGGAGAGGGAGGAGCTGGAGGCAGTCGAAGAAACCTCCGGATGTCCACGAGAGAAAAAGCGAAGAGAAGCTGCCGAGAAGGAGATTAGCGGGATCGGAAGTCACGGGGGAATCCAGCAGAGAAAGACTAAACGCGCGACGAGAAGAGAACAGCGGAGAGAACAGCTCTCCAAACGGATTCCGGCCCTGGCTGGCCCTTCGATGCAGTGGCCGAGAAAAGGCGTTTTCCAGGAAAACAGAAAAAGCGACACAACTCGCGAGAAGAAACGAGACTCCCGCATGCAGCGTCTTTATAGGGAAAAATAGAGAGGCGGCGCGACACAGCGTGTCAAGAGGAGAAAACAGGCGACGACAACGGAGACTCCAGTCTCGCGGTCGTCGGGAGACAAGCGACTGTGCGCGACAAAATGTCACACTCTCTCACGGCAACGTGCAACCAACAACCTCCTCGGGGTCCGAAGCACTGAGTTTCATTACATGAATCTGATTCACCTACGTCGAACAGAACTTTTTTTCTCGATTCAAGGCTCTCTACGGACGTCGAAGCAGAGCGAAAGAGAGTCCGCGGCTGTGGTCCCTGGAAAGAGGTAATCGCGTTAGTTCTGGAAAACGACTCCGAGTCACACAGAAACACACCGGTTCCAAGATGCGACCTTCTCCGACGAAAAAAAACGCCTGCCTCACGAACATGAAGACCTCGCCTAGAAGCCTCTTCGCTTCCCGACAGACAACCAGAAAAAAATACTGCAGTCACATTCATATCTGTAGACGCTTGCTCTTGGTGGTTTACATATATATATATATATATATATATATATATATACATATATACATTATTATAGATGTTTATACGTCAACATCTGTACGTACATCTGTAGATCTACAACAATGAATATATCTCATTTTTCGAAAGCCTCAGCTGGCGGATCTACCTCTATATATATATATATATATATATGTAGCACAAGTTCAAAATCCGTTGGACCGCTATATATATATATATATATAGGTGGGTCTGTAAGAACACGCATCTGCAGAGGGAAAACGTACCGATTGATTCGCACGCATGCGTATGGACTGCTGAGAGGAGATACTTTGACCTGCGGGGTCTTGTAAATCTTTTTTCTTCTCTTTAACGTGTACCGAGCAGTGGTGGACCTGCGAGTCCCCTCTTTCTCTTACACTGCGTTTCTTTTTTTGTCTCCTTTCTAGGTGTCTGTGCCTCTCATGTTAAAATCATAAACTTGGGTCCTTGTCTCTGTCTTGAAAGCAGTTAGATAGGGCCTCTGGCGACATCTGTGAAGACACAACGTTCCTCCCTTCCCTGGTTCCGCTCTTCACACGTTCCCGGTGTGCAGGCATGTACACCAACGTCTGCTGATCAATCTATTCATTCATTCATACATGCTTTTGTTCATGTGTATGCATCTGTTTTTGCATTTGTATATGTGTATATGCGTGTATATGCATGTAGAGAAATATTGGCACTTCGTCGAATAGTGCATGTCACCTGCAAAGGTGAAAATCTCTGCGTTTTTTTAACGAGAGCATGGGAGAAGAGAAACAAACTGTTCGAAGAGAAATTGACGGCATTGCCTCACCCCAACTGGCGGCGAAACATGAGGAAGGGAATTCTCAATTGGTGCAGATTCTCCGTCGCTCTGCAAGATCCTGCACAACGACTGAATCATTTGCAGAACAGTGTACTTCGAAGTTTCTCCAAGTTTCCTGTTTTCTGCCTTTTTTTCGTTTGAAAAAGCGGGATGTCCGTCTCGACAAGGCACTGACAACGGTCCGCTACAGGAAACAAAGAAATGAGCAACTGGGAAACAGAGCGCTCATCACTCCTTAATGCTTCAAAATAAACAGTGTAAAAAAAGAAATGTATTCGAGATAGACACACACACATATGCTGTTACTCCGCTCTCATGATCTATACATGCACATGCAAATATATATATATATATATATGTAGATATGTATATGTAGATATGCATGTAGGTAAAGGAATTTATTTGGGTAAGCGTCTTCAGCAGAAAGGTACGTCCACAAAGAGCATTTGCGTTCCGTCATTCGTGGAGACGAATCCGTCTCTGAGGGCGTTGTGCCGTCCCGATCGGAGTCGCTTCTTCAGTGTCCGTTTACGCAGAAAAGCACCGTGATGTGTGTTTGCCTGTCACTCTGTGGTTTTACCCTTCTTCGATCTTCTCTCCATTCCCTGAAAGATGTCTCCAAAGAAGTCTCGGATCCTGTGTTTCCGTTCTTCGTTCGTCTCCCGCCCCCGTGGAACCTAGAGCGTCGGCTGGTGGCCGGCGTTCTTCCGCTTTCTCCTTGAGTTTTCGTTTTTGTGTGACCCTTCTGAAAGGAGCGTTCGTGGCAGAGTGACCGGATTCCAGAAAACCGGAACTTTCGCGGAGAGAGTCCAGAGTTTGAGAGTGGCGCCTCGCCTTCAGGTGTTTCTGGACGCCTTCCGCACCCGCAGTCCTCCTTTTCAAAGCCTTTTCGATGCTCTGTCGTTGTCTTTTCGGGAAATAGGCGAGAAAAAAGGGACGCGAAAAAGCTGCCGACCTCCCGTGTGTGTTTGGAGCCGAAGAAATCCGTGTTTTTCTGGCGCAAAGAGCGTCAGCTGAAACAGCATGAAAAGAAGCATGTGCGTGGCTCGTCGCTCGTCCGGGTGTACGTCCACTCTCCTGTTTGAGAACGCTTTTCGCTCTCGAAAAGACAACGCCGAATTCTACATCAAAACGACGAACGTGTCGAGACTTTGAAATTTCGCTTTTGCTTCTCTCCTCACGGTCGACCCCGTCCAGAGACCTTTCTCTTGTTCTCCCCGTCGCGTTCTTCTGCTTTCAGTTTCTTCGTTTCTCCTTCTGTCGTATCGCCTCCTATTTTTCCGCTTGACTTCGTCCTTTCGTTTCTCTCTGATCTCTGCACGTCCTTGCTCTCTCCTTCGGTGCCCAGAGTCGCCACGAGCAACAGGAAGTCTGCTTTTCGTGGACTTCCCCCTTCTTTGGAAACTTTCTGCGGAACCTGCGACTGAACTTTCAACTCAAAGCCATGGCGACACCTCAGGAGAGCTCCGGCGCCGCCGCGCATATAGACACAGACTTGTACAGCAGACAGATTGGAGCCTTTGGCTTGGAAACCATGGGGAAACTCATCACTCTCAGAGTCCTCATTTCGGGCATGAGAGGCGTCGGCGCCGAATGCGGTAACACCACACTCTCATTCAAAAATATGCAGCGTCTTACATTCCACAGTTACATTTATATCTATATAGTTTATATATATATATGTGTATATGTTTATGTGTTTACATCTCTCCATATATAGTGTCCACATAGACCGGAATTTCAAGACAACGCGTCCAAAGTTGCGTGTACGCATATATGTATATATGCATTTATACTTTTGTCTGTTCATGCTCTTCTCTCTACGTAAGACATTGCCTGAACTCAGATATCTGTATATGTGTTTGTACGGACTTATATATCTGTCAAATATATGTAGAAATAAATATGTAAACCTGTAGTTTCGAGAGGAAGCCGCTGGACCTGGACTGTTTGATGTGCTGTAGAAGTTGAGTTCTACATTGATGCGCGCAAAGGTACAATCTGGAACAAGTGAAAATTCGTTAGAGAGAGAAGATGACCTTAGCATAGAAACACGCAAGAGTGTGTATGAGAATATGTGCGAGAACGTACGTCTTCCGAGTAAACGAGCATGTACATGCATTGATAGATTCTCTGTTCGCTCGGGGAAAAGACAGACGCACTGGAGAAAGTTTTTTCACTTGGTCTTCCTCTAAACGTACACTGTGTTCCACTTGTTCTCATCACTGCTTTTCGTATTCATATGTCCTTGCACGAAGCATCGTACACACTTCTCTCTGTAGATTCATGTGCATGCTTCTCTGGATGTAGATGCTTGTAATGAATCTTGTGTATAGGCAAACATAACATACGATGATGCATACACATGTCTGTATATTTACATTTACATATATGCATATATATATATATGTATATATGTATGGTCTTGCATATACCGCTCTCCACAGAGATTCATGCACAGCCTGTTACGTGTCGTGGCTCGAATACCATGGATTTGTGTATTTTTTTGTGATCGGAGTGATTGTAACTGGTGTTTTTATCTTGTTTCTCCAGGTGAATGTCTGGTGTGCAGTTATTTCGTCTTTCGTCTGTTTGCGTTTCAGCGAAGAATTTGATTTTAGCGGGTCCCAACACAGTGGTGCTCCACGACCCCGCGCCATGCGAAATGCGAGATTTGGGAAGCAACTTTTGTCTCACTGAAGAACATGTGAAGAAGGGTGTAAGCCGTGCAGAAGCGTCGAAAAATTACCTCGCGGAACTGAATCAATACGTCACTGTAGACGTCCTGCCAGACGAAAAACTGACACAGGTACGAAAAAAATCTCAAACTTTCTGAGGACAGGAGACACTGTGAGGCCGTGGGTAAAAACGGTTCGAAAAAAAATTCCGGCAAGCAGACACTTTTTTCTCGACAGGCGTCCTCGAAGGGAAAGGGGTCCCCACCATATATATATATATATATATATATATATGTATATATATATGTATATATATATATATATATATATATATGTATATTGTATATGTATATATATATATATATATATATATATATATATATATGTATATGTATACTGGTATATATATGCATGTATACATTTATATGTATAGATATGTATATATATATATATATGTTTAGGTGTATGTGTTTGTGTAGATCTTGACGTGCGAGCGTGTTTTTTTCTCCGGATTTTGCTCACTGCTGGAGCTTCCGAGGCAGCGTTCGAGTTGCTGTGAGGAAGGCAGCTCTTGCTCAGCTGGAGGTTTCCACAGGCGGTCGAGAGAACGCGGTGTGAGTCCGTGGAGGGCGTCGGGCGTGTGGATCGAGTCTCGGTTTGCCGGAGAGTGGCTCTCTGCAGGAGGTCGTCTCTCGGTTCGACGTGGTAATTGTCACGGAGGCAGGAAACGAAGAGCTGAAGAAGACCAATGCATTTTGTCGCTCTGCCTCGAAGCCTGTGGGCTTCATCGCGGCGAACGTATTCGGCCTGGCCGCCTCGGTGTTCGTGGACCTCGGGGAGCGCTTCGTCTGTCTCGACAGCGACGGCGAGGAGCCTCGCGAAGTGATTGTGGCGGGGATCACGCATGAACGCGCGGCGACTGTGCACACACACACAGACAAACTTCTGCCTTTCCAGGACGGCGACTTCGTCGTCTTCCGCGAAGTCCAGGGCATGGAGATCAACGACTTGCAACCCATGCAGATCCGTGTGACGGGGAAGCACAGCTTCCAGATCGGAGACACCACCGCGTTCTCCCCGTACGTCTCCGGAGGCATCGCGCGACAGGTGAAGATGCCCCAGACGATCCGCTTCAAGTCCTACGAGGCATCGTGTCGCGCTCCCGTGGCTGCGGGTGAAGCGATGCTGATCGTCCCGGACCTGGGCAAGTTCGGACAGTCGGAGCAGCTTCACCTGGCCTTCCAAGCGGTCTTGAATTTCCGCGACCGGAACGGCGGAAACGCCCATGCGCTTCCTCCCCACCCGCTCGACGCGGCTCGCGCAGGCAGCCAGCAGGCAGCTGTGGCTGCGTGCGTTGCGGAGGCGCAGCGCCTGAATGGGGAGGCGAAGCAGCTGGCGGAACGAGGCGAACAGGGAGTGGTTTTCGTCGATCAGGTCGACGAGAAGCTCGTCGCGAACGTCGCCGCCTACGCCCAGTGCCAGATCTCGCCGATGGCTGCGTTCGTCGGCGGCGTGATTGCTCAAGAAGTCGTCAAGTTCACCGGAAAATTCTCGCCGCTGCGCGGCTTCCTCTACATGGACGCCTTCGAGGCGCTCCTCTCTCCGGAGGCAAAGGCCGCATTGGGAGAGACAGGAAAACACCGAGAAAAGTACAGCATCGACAGTCGCTACGCAGATCAAGTTGCACTCTTCGGATCCGAGTTCCAACATGCTCTCGGACGCACGCATGCCTTTGTTGTCGGGGCCGGCGCGCTCGGCTGTGAGCTCCTCAAAAGTCTCGCTCTCATGGGCTGCGGGTGCGGACCTGAAAAAGAAGGAAAAGTCACTGTCACAGACATGGATCGAATCGAAGTCTCCAACCTCAATCGACAGTTCCTCTTTCGCAGAGAACATGTCGGGAAGGCCAAGAGCGTCACTGCCGCCGCTTCTGTGCAAACCATGAATCCTGACCTTCAGGTGAGGCAGGGGACCTAAAACTGGCGGATTTACGAGCGGCTGTCACCTTTACATAACCACACACGCGTAGAAGAAACGAGACGTCATCATTACATACATATACAAATATCTATACATATAGATACGTAGACGCATATCTGCATAAGCAGGAGCATAGCCATGCACCTACAATGATACACGCTTGCCTCAACTTGCTGAAACGCACATATACTTGTTTACGTGTCTGCATCTGTATTTGGAAATGCATTTCAGAGACGAAGAAAAGACCTGTTTAGTGGAGACCCTTGCTCCTGTGGCAAATACGCGTACTGAAAACAGTGGTTCTTCTGCGAGCGGTCTACCACCGGAAACGCACATGCATCGTCAAACTTCACATTTACTTCGCACTCACATATACATATACATATATATATATATATATTACTCTATAGATGCATATATATATATATATATATAATGTATATGTGTATGCATGTATGTTATCGTAGTGTATGTGTATACCAGTATACAGAGAAACTGTGGGAGGTGGATAGCAAGGTGGCAACGGCTACATAGAAAGAAGTAGCCAGAGATGAAGAGAAGGAGGTAGCAATAGATAAATATACGAGAGGTGAAAGGATAAGTGGAGAGACGTTTAAGTATAGACGTTTGTCAATGAAGGAGTGGTGTTGGCGCGGAGGGCGGAACATCATGCTTTTTTTCAGGTTCTGTAGAAGAACGTATGGAATTCGATTGAAGTTGAGAATCTTGTCTCTTCCCTAATTCTTGGTCCCTCCAACACCAGTGAGACGGAGAAGTGGAGCTTTTTTTTTCTTGGAGATCCGGCCATCCATCGTCGTGTAAACGTAGACGTGTAGGGCTATACACGTTTGTGTCGACACAGGGTGTTGTTATATGGAAACTTGAATTTCAGAATTGATGTCTACATGCAGATCGTGGCTCTCGAAGACCGCGTCGGAGTCGAGACAGAGGCAACCGTCTTCACTGACGACTTCTGGCGAAGCCAGCACATCATCGTCAATGCTCTGGACAACATTCAGGTAAGACTTAAAAGAGGCTGCTCTTTTCTCGGTCTCAACGTTTTTCGTTTCCAGTCTCCAAGTGTCTTCCTTTTTCGCTAGAGACGCTTCATCCCCAAGAGACCTCTGCGTTGCAGCTGAGTCGCTCCTCGCTCGGATACGGTCTGCTTGTTTGTGTTGGACATTCGTTTTTTTCGGCGTAGCTTTGGGCTGGCAAATCTCTGCTGTGTAGAGCCTCTGCTTCTCTTCAAAATTGGCTGCGAAGTAAGGCGCGCACAAGCGTCTCGCGAGAGTGACTTCCCACTGGAAAACAAGACCTTCAAGAGAACCGTTTCTTCTGAAACTCGCATGCAGGCGCGACAATATGTCGATGGTCGCTGCGTCTGGTTCGGCTTGCCTCTGCTCGAAAGTGGAACTCTTGGAACCAAGGGAAATGTTCAGGTAGGCTCTCGCTCTTCGGGAGGCTGGAAGGCTCCGCCACGACGTACGTTTCGCCTCGCGGTTCACGGGTTCTGCCTCCCCTGTCGATTCCTTATCTTCTTGTGGGTCCTTTTCTCTTTTTTTCTCACTTTTCTCTCTGCTTTCCAGGGTCTTTCCTCTGCTGCCCTTGTTCTCCCTTGTGTCATCTGTTCTTTCTTCTTCCCTTCTTCTCTCTTCGCTTTCTCACCCTTTCCTTGCGACGACTCTGCGCTTTGTTTCTGTTTTCGAATCGAGTGGAAACCCCAAGGAGAACGCAGGCTCCAGGTAGTAGTCCACGTGTGTGAATGCCTTTTTCTCCTCACCCTTTCGCGAAAGCTTTCCTTCTTCGCCAGTCGCTACCGGGCTCTCTCTGCTCTGAGTTGCCGTCCTTTTCTCTGCGCTCCTCAGGTGGTGCTACCCTTCATGACGCAATGTTACTCCGACAGCGCAGATCCTCCCGAGGAGTCGATTCCTCTCTGCACGCTTCGCCATTTCCCGCATGCAATTGAGCATACCATCGAGTGGGCTCGAGATTGCTTCCAGGGTGTCTTTTGCGACGCCGTCAGCGAGCCGAACAAGTTTCGAGAAAACCCACAAAAGTACCTCGAACGCCTCCGAGGAGGTCAGAAGAAAAGTCCACTCAGAACGCGTTTCATGGAGATGTAAAAAGCTTTCTCTGTTGAAGCAGGTGGATGTCTGTGTGTGGGTATCGACAGGGACAGAAATGCCGCTCAAAAAATTCCGATTCTCCATGCAAATGCGTATAGAAACTTGCAAATGGATAATGCCAGGCACTTGTACGGAGGTGCAGGTCGCCCTGTGGAAATCATTGTTCATTGTATATGTGTTTATCTGTGCATGCGTGGTGGTATGCAGTAGGCTCGAGAATTCACGACTCAGTTGAGAAACGTTCCTGGTCTTCGTTTTTCCGTTGATTAAACATGCCAGTCACGATGAGCACAAGTCCACTCGAAAAGCGACAGGCTCGCGGATCCGTCTCCGACAAAAAGTAGATGCGCCACTCGACAGTTGATCTGAATGACTTCTCCCCCTTTCTCTTCCCTCTTTCGCGCGTTCGGCCTCGTCCTTTTGCTTGCTCCACTCCTCTCTCTTTGTTTGCTGGCTTGTTTTTCGTCCTGGATCTTGTCTCCAGAAGGCATTCTCTCAGTGCAGAAGGACCGACTGGAGAAGATTCGGGACCTGGTCTCTCAGTGGCAGGACAAAGAGACGAAGGCGTTTTCTCCGCCCTCGTTCGAACGCTGCGTAGAGAAGGCCGTTTTTCTCTTTCAAGATTTATTCTTCAATCAAATCTCTCAACTTCTCTACTCGTTCCCGCTGGACCACCGCACTTCAGAAGGCACTCTGTTTTGGGCTCCGCCCAAGCGGCCGCCGACGCCGATCTCCTTCGACGCGAACGACCCTGCTTCTCTCGACTTCGTTGTCGCAGCATCCAACCTCTTTGCCTTCAACTTTGTAAGTCTGCATGCGAAATCTCAATAGAAGCCTCGAGAGAAACGCGGTTGCCCTGGCGAGCATGCCGCTCGTCCGGTTCCAGACGGTCCCCGTTCTCGCTACTGCTCTCTTCACCATCTCTCGCTTCTGCGCTGCCTCTGCGTACCTCGTTTCTTCTTCGCCTTCTTCTGCATCTCTTCGTCTACGCATTTCTGAGGTCCTCTTCTTCTCGCTTTCCCGGCGCCTACCTCTTCTTCTCCACCTCATTATCTCTCTCTTCCACTTGCTGCCTGTTGCTTGATCTCTCTCTTGTCCTTTCCCCTGATATCTCACTCGTTCTCCGTTCTCCTCTTGCTCTCTCACTTGTTCTTTGTTTTGTTCTCATTCTTCTTGTTCTCTCTTGATCTCTCTTTTGTTCTCCTCCATCTTGTCCTCTTGTCCAGTCTCCCAATGTCTCTCTTGTCCTCGTTCTTCGTCTTGTTTTCTCTGGTTTCTTCTCAGTCTCACCCGTGTGTGTTCTGCTGCTCCTCGTCCTCGTCGACTGTCTGTGTGACGGTTCGCTGGAAGTTTTTTTGCCTGTCTTCCACCTCCTTCTTCAGGGCCTGCCGGCGGTGAGGGATGTATCGAAGATTCAGGCGATTGCGGCGAGGGTGGCGATTCCTCAGTTCACTCCCAAGAGGCTGCACATTAATACGGACGACGCGGAGAAGCCGAACGGAAGCGGCCCTCCAGGAGCGTCTTTCGCTGCACCCCATCCGAGTCTCTCTCTTAGCGCGGAAGCTGAGGAAGAAGTCGTCGCTGGTCTGGAAAAACATCTCCTGGCCACGGGTACGCAGGGCGGTTTCCGGCAGGGTCGCTTTTCCTCGATCTTGGAAAAGACTGTCTTGCTTCTTGCGGTGTAGACCGAGTTTTAAGCGGTTTGGAAGACGCCGGTGCCCTCCGTGCTGCACAGGGTTGCGACTCGAGTCCGGAAATAAGAAGCTTACTGCCCTTTTTGTGAAAATCGAGTTGTTCTTCGTCAGTGAAGGAAGCGTAGGAGCAGAAAGAACTCGCACTTCCTCGCGGTGTCGGTCCCGTTTTGTTTTTTTGCAAGAGAATCTTTGAGGAAGCTGATGGTCGACGACTCCGCCACTCGCTCTCGAGCTGCGGACGGCTCTCTTTCTCTCTCTCTTTTTCTGCATCTGTTTCTCTCTGCTTCTTTCTTTGACGCATGTGATTCTTGTCAGTCGCCCCCGTCAAAAAATCTCGCTTCTGTTTCTTTTTTTGCTGGCCAAAGATTGACCTGTCTTCCTTTTTCCTTGTCGCTTCTCTCTTCTGTCTTTCTCTTCCCCTCTTATTTTCTGCACCTCTCTTCTTTTTTCTTCAGCGGATCTCGAGAAGATGGTCTTCGTCCCGGTCGAGTTCGAGAAGGACGACGACACGAACTTCCACATCGATTTGGTGCATGCAGCGTCGACGCTTCGCGCGATGAACTACAAGATTCCGTGCTGCGACAGAAACAAGACCAAGATCATTGCAGGGCGCATTATTCCGGCGATCGCCACAACAACGGCGATGATCACGGGTCTCGTCTCTCTGGAACTCCTCAAGACGGTCACTTACAAACAGCGAAAACTGGAGGATTTCAAGAACGCCTTTGCCAACCTCGCCCTCCCTCTGTGGCTCTTCAGCGAGCCTATGCCGCCAAACCGCGTAGTCGACAAGGTGGGGAGAAGAACTGCGTGCACATCGTTCTTCTAGGATACATATGCATCTGGAGATATGCGTATGCTGGTGTACATCTTCAATTTATACCCAGCTGCTTCAGGTCAAAAACTCTTATACTCATTCGCCATTCTCCCGACCGCCATTCATACACCCAGCTCCTGCAAGGTGGCCAGGCACCTATATATATATATATATATATATACATATATATATATATATATATATATATATATATATGCAGATGACGACATACGTATTGATACAAAAACATCTCTATGTCTATATATATATATATGTGTGTGTATGTATGTATGTATGTATGTATGTATGTATGTATGTATGTATGTATGTATGTATGTATGTATGTATGTATGTATGTATGTATGTATATAGGTTGACGTAGGGGAGTTGTTAAGATGCGGATGGAGCTTTGAAAGACTGTGTTTGTAGACGTTATTTCGTGTGTTTGTGTCTCGAATCTCTCCACTGGAAGAAGGAACTGAGAGCTTTCGGGGGTCGTTTTTTGGATTTCACGTGAGACCAGGAACAGAAGCGGAGAGTCTGCGTGTCGGGTGTATGTGCGGTGTCCAAGAGGTGATCCGGAAGCGGCGAAGCTGCCGCTAGCGGTGGCAGTTTGCATGCTTTGCAGAAAAGGCACTGGAAACGTCGCCTTTGTTTGCGTGAGGAAGAGAGCGACGGTCGTCTCTTTACCTTTCGGGGGAAAGGCCAGTTTAACTCTAAACCGAAGGACTTTCTCGTTCAGCGAAGGTCGATGTCTTTTTCCGGGAAGGATTCCACTTTTTTCCTCGCACTCGGTGTCTTGCGTGCGTCGACGCAGGATTTTGACCCCGTTGCATGCGGACCCATCCGAGCGATGCCGAAAGGATTCTCTTGCTGGGACAAGATTCAAGTCGACATCCGTAGGTGTTTTGAGGAAACGGACAACAGGGCCGTGGAGGACAGAGACAAAAGTCGACAAGTGGAGCGGCCGGCGGCGAGGAAAACGCAGATAAAAAAGCCGAGAGTGACAGGGGAGTTTCGGAGAAGAGAGCGAGAGACGCGCAACAACGCACCCACTGTAGCTCTAGCGGAAGACGAAAAACATGATGTAGACGAAAGAACAAGGACGTGTGAAGGTTTCTCCTCAAACAGACGGAGCAGTGGGGATGTTTTTCCTTGCGGTGTCTCTTGTTCGGTTGACTTGGTGGCACAAACTTGTGTCCGTTGAGTTGCGTTAAATTTCTCTGTCGGGCCTCAGTCTAGGAACTGGGTAGCTGCATGCGCGGAACAGGCAGTTCCTTGCGGCTGTTTCTTTTTTTGTCTCAGCAGTCCTGTGGAGATAGATGCCGCGTGAGTTAGAGCGAGGCGAGGCTTCGGGCAAACAGACAGACGAAAATGACCAAGGGGACGACGGCGTCAATGGGGTGTTGCATGAAGAAAGTGGAAGTTTTTTGCCTGTTTGTTGCTCAGCTGGATGCACCGTGCAGCAACTCTGCGAGTTCCTGGAGGAGAAATTTGATGTCGAAGTCAACATCCTTTCTGTCGGAAACTTCTGTCTCTACAACAGCTTCCTCCCAGTCCACAAACAACAACGCTTCAAAAGGTCCATTGTCGAGGTATGAAACACCTTCTTCTCTGTACGCATGTCTATATATATATATATATATTTATGCATGTGCGCAGCTGTGTATGCGGATGTAGACATCTATATATTTATGTGTGTATGTGTGCATGCAGTTGTGTAAATTCATGTACACATGTGTGTATCTATTCACTTTTTTACTCATACGAATCCGTGTATATGTTCAAATACCGACGTGAGCACTTTGTAAGAGCAAGTGTTGACACAGATGAGAGGAAAGGAGAAACGCACTTAGAAGGAAAAAGAGCCGGGGATACATTTGTCCCAGTTGGCAGTGATGCTCTGAAGAGAAGGAACGGTCTGGGAAGCATAGTTTCTGTGTTTCCGAGAGGAGCCCGGCGTCGTCTCTGCCACGCGAATCACATGTTCTTTCTGACAGTTTCCAGCTGCCTCTTTTCGCTGTTTTCTCAGCTCATCGAGGAAGTAACAAAGACTTCCGGGCAAAAGTCCGTGGCGGTGGAGAGCAGCTGCAGCGCTAAGAGCGATGGCGTCGATGTGCTGCTTCCCACAATTTGTGTACTCAACAAATGAAGTGTTCCCTGTGAAGGCACTGACGCAAGCGGCTTCTGTGCTATAGTTGCTGCTGCGAGTTTCTCCCCCAGCGTGTCGGGAGCGCGTAACGGAGAAGTTCGCTACGCTTGTTTTGTCGGCGCGCATCCACCAGTGAAAACCCCAGGAGGTTTCGTGCCTCTCTTGCTTTCAAAGAACCAGTGATCAACGGACAGACATATGCCGCTATTTAGCCTTTCTCGGACTAAGGGGACCGAGTCGCCGTGTCAAATCCAGAAGTCCGAACTCGCATCTTTCACTCGGTTACAACAAACGCCGCAAACGACGTCACATAGCGAGCTCACATGTGCTGCCTTCCACTGTCACCCTCTGCTACTTTCGAGCGCATGCGGCGGAGGCGTTGCCCTTTCGGCACCAACAGAGCCGTTTCTCGTTCTGCCTCGCTGTGCACGATCAAGTGCACTTCACTCGAGATGTATGCTTACACATGTGTATATCGTGAGCAGAACTCGAGGAAGAAAAGCTGAACGGAGTCACAGTGCGTGTCGCGTAGGCAGGCACCTTGTTGCCCTAGCCAGCACATGTATCGAGACAGCACGGAAAAGGATTTAGCGCTCCCCGAAATTTGCCCGGCGTACCTTTGGTATTTCAGCCTGCAAACAGTCCATGCGACACGCAGAAGATTGTGGCGGCAAGACGGGGAGGGAAATCAGAAAAGAATACGGCAAATTCCATGCAGACCAGTGGAGAAATCACGGAGAGCTGTAGGGAACATTCTGGATTACCCTCGGCCGCGCGGCGAAACTAACGTCGACGTCCAGTCCGCGCATGCACACGCACAGCGGATCTTGGGGGGGGAAGTACGCTGTTTAGCTGGACAGCTGCCGTTCTCCAGGTGTCATCCGCAGACCCGGTGAGCTGCGTTTCTGGGTTTTCACTGGCAGGCTGGGGCGCGAGCTTCTTTTCGAACCGACCTTGCGATCTGGGACGTCGTTTGGTTAGGAAGCACCGACAAAAACATCAAAACGTCGCTGCTGCTCGGGTGTACGTACACGTCGACACTTTGTGTGCACCGGGAGTTGTTCGGACGCAGCTGGCCCTTGGAGTGGACGGCAACAGCTTCTCTTCCGTATCTTTGCTGTTCAGCTTGTGTCCGTGTCAATGTCGCGGGGACATCGCCCCTCGAGTTCCCATCTTTCTTTTGGTTAGCGTGTATGTCTTGTTCCTGCCCCTCCCTTTGCGAAATCGGCGACTTTCGATTTCCGGCCGGCGCGTCCTCGCTAGCTGGCCGTCTGCCTTGCCTTACATCGCCAAGACAAAGAAGTTTCCCGGAACACAAAATGGTAAGCCACACCGCAGGATGCAGCTTGCCATGGCGGAGGCGTCTCGGTGTTTTTTCGCTGGTCGCCACCGTACAAGGGGCTCTCTACCCTTCCGCAGTCCTCAGCTTGCGGATGTCAGTCGGCACAGACACCCGCGACAGCAGCCTCAGTCCGCCAGTCGCAGTGCCGCCCAGCGCTGCTGCAGCAAGCAGCGCCTCTTCATGGTTCAATTCGTCTCCCTCTGAACTCTCGGCTCCTTCTTCATCTGCTCCCGAACCTCCTTTCTTTTCGCCCTCGGCCTTGGGTTTTGGCCAACTAGCCCCCCCCCTCGTCATGAAGGTGCCGCAGATGCCTGCGTCCTCGTTGCCGCCGGTCCCGGACAATTCCGAAACACACGAGCCTTGCTTGCTTCCTTCTCCCATCTCCACGCAGTCGGCATCTCTCTCCCTTCTGGAAGAAGCAGCAGATCACACGGTGCCTCCGCAGGAGTCTACAGCTTCAACTGAATCTGCGGCTTCTGGAGAAGCTGTATCCTCACCGCCTTCTGACCTGAGTTGTACAGTCGCATTTGAGGGACCGATCAGCCGAGCCCCCACACTAACTCTGTCGTCTTCTTCGGACGCGGGTCCTTTCCTCGCTATTTTCCGCGATACACACCCATCAGCGAACGGGTGGATTCACGGATTCCACAAGGAGCTACGCACGGGCTACAAAGGCCCCTTCGGCGGGGAGAATGGCGAGTACGTGCGTTGCCATCCACCGGCAGGTGCACACGATTACGAGGTCCTCGTGTTTGACCAGGACTACGAACTTGGGCCGAAACTAAAGGCGATGGCTCACACGACGTGGAACACCCGAGCTCGAGCGTTGGGGACCGAAGAAGACCTCATCAAAGACATCGCACACAACGCTCCCTCCGGTGCGACTCCCAAAATCGTCACTAGGTGCTCCGTCACCGTCTCCCATGAACAAATCGCAGAAGGTCAATAAGCGACGCAGCGGGCCTCGGGAAACGTAGACAAACCGTCAAATACGAGGGAAGAGACAGCCGAGCAGTGCCACTACGTGCACCGATACAGATAGATGTAATCTCTATAAAGTTTGGTTCAGAGGGATTCTCTTCATACACAGAGAGTATGCATATGTGGAGATACTCGCATGCACAGGTGTCTATGAGTTTTCATCTGCGCCATAATGTAGCCCTCTTCCGGGAAAAGTGCGAGTCTCGTCGAGCGAAAAAGGGGAAATTGAACTGAGGCTTGACGCATGACAGGCCACCAACGAGGAGGGGAAGAACAAAGACAAAAACCAGGACAGTAACCTCCACAGCACCTTTATATGCCGTGCTGACGGTAACCCATTTTCCCATCAAAGGCGGTCATATATATATATATATATATGTATATATTAAGTAGAACAACATAGCATGCTTGCTTCTGCTCCTGTGTGTTGTGTACGGATCTGCCCGCGCACGCATATATGTTTGTCCTGGCGCTCTGCTGTATGTGATGGTTTACCATTAACCTTTTCTCTCGAAGGACATGAGACAGCTCCTTTTTTTCCTGGGCGTCCAACGGAGAAGAGAAGCCTAGTCGAGTGCAGCGACACTTGGACACTTTTTGAAATGCGGTCCTTCCAAAAAGTCAATTCTTCAGGACATCGAATGCCTTCACTCAGTGAATGGATATTACTGTATGTTCTTCCGATCGTGTATCAGACGCGGTTTTTGGCGAGGGATGCCCCTTCAGCTCGGCGGCAGGCTAATTCGAGAGTGTATCTCCCAAAAAGCTGCATAACACTGATTGCTCTGTCAGCTATTACTTGACTCTAGCTCTCACTGACTGTATTTAGGAAACCTGACTCATTCATTTAGCCAACACGATCCACGTGCTCTCCGGTTCACGTCTCATAAGAGAAAACAGAGCACAGGCTCATCTTTATACCTGAAAAAGGATCGCTTCCCATCCAAATCATTCAACCCTTGCTCATCGTAAATTCGGAAGAGCGCGAGGGGTGGAACTTACGGTCTACGTACACTGCATGCAGTGAATCCCCTTCATTATATATATATATATATATATATACATACATATATATTTCTAAGCCTTCCTAGTCTGAGTGCCTGTCGTTTCGAACCTGAAGAGACACTTTCGTACCCGGAAATATTCTATAGTTTTGCCTCCAAGGACGCAGCTCTCAACTTTTAGACGCGAATTAGTGGGTGGACAGTCTCTTCATACGACTTGGACGCAACTTCCAAATGACTAAACTTGCAGTGTGATGGCCGCACAATCATCTTTTGCCTCGTATTCGTACAAATATCCGACTTGGAGGTGGGCAGTGCGCATGCACTCAGGACTCGGTAAAAGGGCTGTTTTTTTATCTACAACGGGGCCTGCTGAACAAAGCACATCATGAAGTGTTGTTTCCCGTTACAATCGCGCAGCAGAAAACGCAGCGAACGACATCAGTGGTCGCCTTCTCTCGCCTTTTGAACCCCAACTCCTAGACAGATGCGTTCTCAGTCGGTACGGCGGTACAAAGGATCTGGCCCACTGGACTTTCGAATACTTTTTTCCGCGTGATTCCCTACGTCGAGACTAAATGCACATGACTAGTCGCGTCTCTAAAACGCCATCGGGTGAGCGCGCTTTCGATTTCCAGGAACGGCGTTTTCCTCCGAACGCGTGCTGCTACAGATGCGCGGGTCTCTCGGTTTCTGCGTCTCGATTTCTTCCCTTGTCGTCAGTTCCGACTTCGTCGATTCTCGCGATGCCTTTTCGGACAACTTCAGAAACGCGATTCTGAACCTGTTCCATGTGCCGCCCAAAAAAAGAACCCATGTGCCCCATGTGCCGCGCGAAAGCGTCGACGTGGACAGCGGCTCCTAAACCGGCTGGGTTTGTGCCTTCCAAAGTGTCTGTTTCCTTGTTTTTGCTCCGGGCCTCGCTGTCTGGCAGTGCGCATGCGTCCGTGCCGCGACTGGGACTCTTCGGTGTCTGCGAGGCGGAGCTCTGTGAAAAGGAAGCCCATCGTAGGGAAGTGGAGGGAGATGGAAGGCTGGCCGCGCTCGACACGCTCCTCTCTCCGCTCTCGGTAAGGTTCCGTTGTCCAGTCTTGTCGACAGAGTCACTGACAGGAGAGACACTTCGGTTCCCGCCGTCCAGAGCTCCTGCGACAACGGCCCCTGAACGCCCAAGCCATGTCTGGAGATTCTTAGAGACTGTCTTGAACGAGAGACCTGAAAAATCAGGGGAAACGCAAAAGCGGGCACATTCACGTGAGCAAAACGCGAGACTGCGGGGTTCTGAAGAAAGCAGACTTGAGATGCGCTTGATCTCCATGTCCTGAATGCCAGCTTTTCGTGTAAGTGTGCTCTATTTCCTCGAGCAATCAAAACTGAGGAATCGAAAAAGACCTGAAACTCCACTTCTCCACTTTGGCTCCCGTGGACTTCCCCCGACTTATCCTTTCCAGCTCCTCCAAGTGCCAAGCAACCCAAGCCGGCGGTGGAGGAAGGCTATTCGTAATGGCCGTAGCACCACAAAAACGCGTTTGCAGCCACAATTTTTCCGAGGAAGACTGTGGTTAAAGTAAGTGGTAAAACGAACCAGACATCCACGCGGCCGCTCAGTCATTTCAACTCCAACTCGAGGAAAGCTGCAAAACTTCACTCCCCACTTCCGGCCCTCTCCGTCTTTGTCTTTTCCACGGGCCTCTCATGCAACGCCGCGAATCAACTGCTCGCAGCACTGCCAGAGACAGCAGAGCTGTACAGCGGATTGACGATGACAGCGAGAAGAGAAAGCCGCACTTTCAACAGCAACTCAGAAAGCAATCATGGAAGGATGGCAGCAGCTGACGGAAAATGACACACATCTCTTCTCCGCAATACGCTGCCGTTTCCAGACTGCGGTTCCCCGTCACACTCTTGGCTTCGTCTTTCGCCGAAATTAAAAACGCAGAGCAAATTGAACTCAATGTCACGTTGTCTTTTTGCCACACATGTTGTTCTTTCTGGGTGCTTAAGAGACTCCAGCTTCGAAACGTCACAGCAACTGCATCTCGCTTTATACACGCCCCACATACATTGGTAAAGTTTCTAGTGAAAGTTCTAGTGAAAGAAAAAGTTTGAAGAAGGTAAATGGCGAATATTTGTACGTAGAAACAATTCGGGAGAAGCAATCCCTCGGATACCGCGTTCACCTCACAAACGCCCGGATTTTCGCGCGTTCGCTGCGTCTCACCATCATCTGAAGACTCGCGGGGAGGCTCCAACAAGCCAGCAGCTGGTGTACATACACCTGGCGGCTGGTCGAGCGACAGGGACCGAGACACTGCAGCCACACCCTCTTCGCTCTCAGTCGCAGTGCCTGGAAGAAGAGAAAAAACGCGGAAACGAAAGATAAAAAATTAGAGAAGAAGAGGCACTTCAGAGGGCAGACACAGGGGAAAAAACACAGAGTTCCAAGCACATTCGAATGGATGACAGATGCGGGTCGGCGATAAGCAGCTGCGCCTCGACACCGTCCAAAGCACCGAGATCCGCATACACCAACAGCGAAAACTAGAGCGACACCAAACGCAGAAAAGGAGACTTGCACCCCATCTCTACATATCTATCTACATAGAGAGAGATATTTATATGTTTCTATACACACAGGCACCACAACAATATAATATATATATATATATATACATATTTCCGTCACGCCATATATATATATATATATGCACGCATTTGCATGTATAAACGTCGACGAATACATGGACGGAAGCCCAGATTATATCGGCAGACAGCGCTTCGGCGTTCTCCTTCGTTTACTTGACTAGAGAAAACGTTACCTGGCACAACGGCAGAGAAGACAGGAAGTAACTGGAAGCGTTCTCTGGGAGGGAGAAGCTGAAGCGGCGGTGGGTCAAACAACAGAGTGTGTTCATTTGCCGTCGAGACTTCCATCCCTGGAGTGAAAAGGGGGTCGCAGAGGAGACTGCAGGCCGAGAGGAAGGCTGTGCTGTTTCGCCTGCAGAGTTAGGACAAAGACCGAAGAGGCGACTTCCTGGAATCTTGTCACGAGACAAGCGAGGCTGCACCGTTTCTGAATCACCAAGAACCGAACCACACGAAGAAGCTGGTGTCACCTGGCATTCGCCGGTCGACATGCGAGCAAAGGAGGGTCTCTGTCGTTGCGCTAGAGGCGCAGCATCTGGTCGAGATCTGCTTCTCTGCATGAAATCACCTGATTTCTTCCACGTCGATTCTCCCCACGGCTTCTTGCCCGTCGCCTTCACGGTCGTTCGCCGCTGCATCGGCGCGGGTGTCTCCGGGAGTTTGCGGGAGCTTTCTGCGCGGTGTCTCCACAGCCAAACAAAACTCTTCAACTTTCTGTGCCGCCGCTGCCAGGCGTTCTTGTCTCTCGACCGCACCGCGAAGAATCGACGACCACACCGCCCTCGATTTCTTCATTTCGAGAGTCTCCAACTTCTCGGCGTCTTCTCTGTTCTGTGCGGGAGCGCTGCCTCTGAAGAAGGAGACAAACGCCCCTTCTTGTCCCTCGTTTTCTCTCTCGTCTCCTCTCTCGTCTCCCGGCTGCTCGTTCGCGTGCGTCCCTTCCTTCGCTGCGTCTCTCGCCTTCTGTCGCAGCTCAAGAAGCCGAAGAAGAACCGAGGGAAACGGAGAGGGCTTGAACACAGAGAGCATCACGTAAGTGTCGAAGAGAAGCTGCGAGACACCCGAGAGAGAAACAGCGCAGCAGGAAGGAGAAGATGCGGAGTGTTGAGAGTGGAGGCTGTCTGGTGACATCGCCGAAAGAACGTCTTCGACGACATCGGCAAGAACGTCTCCAGCGACGACTTTGAAGACGACGAGGAAGATGGAGGAAGAGGAAGAGCAAGAAGACGGAGAGAAGAGCGGGTGGATTCTGAAGAGACACAAAGGCAGAAAAGCCGACCGGCCAGACACGCCGTGCAGAGACACCGCCGTCTTCAGCTGCATGCAGTTGCGTTTCGCTCGCGTAATGGGCTGAGAGGCACTGCCTGCCCGAACCGCGAGACGATGTCCGAGAAACGAGAGGAAAGAGACGCAGCAGGAAAGGATGCGAGCGACAGGCAGAAAGAGCGCAGAAAGGGACCCCACGAGGACAGTGAGGGAGAGGCGCAGTGAAGGAGAAGGACGGTGAGACAGAAGCAAAGCAGAACGACAGAACTGAAGAGGAACAGAGAAAGAGGAGAATGCGAAAGGAATCGCGGAAGACATAAGCACCAGAAGCGAAAACACCCCACAAAAGGAGACAGGAGACGCGAAGAGACTCGTCACCCCTGCATCGGAAAACCTCAGGTTTAGCATTTCGCGTACCCTAGGCAGTCCAGCAGTTTGCTGGCCTCGGCGTTCAAGCGCATCACCATTTGCATGGTCGCGGCGCTGGGTTCTCTCGGGCAACGCAGCATGCAGCTCTCTGAAGCAAGGGCATCCACGCTTGCATGCGGATCTTCTGAAAAGCACAAGGATAAGCCACACCGAACGCTCAGCTGTTATTCGCGGAAGCTCCCGAGAAGAGCCTGGGGACCGCGGCCAAAAGAGAGACACGGGTGGAGAGACAGACGCGGAGATCCGGAGACAGAAGAGGAAGAAACGGATGACTCAAAGAGGAGAGTGAAAGCGAGCTGAAGAAGAAAGACGCAAAGATAATTGAAGAAGGACGACGCTCACAGTGGATCTTGCACAGCACCTCGGACCTATATGGGCTCCCCTGTGCCTCTAACAACACCCTGTCGGGGACGTCCACTCTAATTAAATGAGTGAAATAATACATAATTGAACCGTGGGTTAGGTTCATTGTCTAAGGCGGCTCAGATGCTAGTCTGATCAGTACCATCGACCAAATAAACAGACAGTACAGTACCTAGGATACTGAATAGGACTCCAGCCAACACTTGAACTGGCGAAACCGCTCACGCATCCCTTTCTACTTCTGCCTCAGCTCATGCGACGACACAACCTCACCTATTTTCTTCGCTTCTCTACTTTCTCCTCTCTCCACCTTCGAGTGGCTTCCAGCTCCGCCCGGGTGGCGCCGCCGCAACGCCTCCTGGAGAAGAGACTCCGAGGCGATGTCGCTCGGCCGCATGGCGCCCCCAAGTGTATGTACCCCCCCAGTTGAGCGCGTACGGAGGCCCGCGTCCTCGAGCAGCACCGCGCGTCCCAGAGCTTGTCTAAAAGCTGCAGAAATCGGCTTTAGGATTTCCAGAGCCGCAAGCGAGAAAGCAGCCACAGAGCCGGCGCACATCGTCGTGTACACCTCACGAGCGAGAGCTGCGTTCTTCCTCAAATGTCTCAATCGAGCAGCATTTTCCTTCACAGAAGAACGCGCTTCCGCCTCGATGTCTTCCGGCTGCCTCTCCTCCAAGGATCGCGACAGAAAATTCGCGAAACTGTTGAAACACAACTGCGGAAGGCCGCTCGACGGCAGCGACAATCGAGTGGAAGGAAAGAACGCTGAAGAGCGAGCGGTGAAATGCGGAGCAGCCCTGTGGTCGAGAGGTTCCGCTTCATCTTCGCCTCCGTTTCCTCGACCTCCAGTTCGGCTTTCAGACGGCGAAAGAAGAAGTTCCAAGCTCCGCCCCTTCTCTCCCCAGCCTGCTGCACGATCCGGCGCGAGCGGACTTGCGTCTAGGAAGAAGGGGAATGCAGACGAGACAGAAGAAGCGAGTGAAGGCGGATGGGAGGGCAAAGGAAACGCAGAGGAAGAAGAGGAAGAAGAAGTGAGGGCCTGCAAGATGGAGGTTTGCAGATCAGCGTCTAAACGTGAGAGGAGCGCGCAAAGAAGCACATGGCGAGTTGCGTCAACGGAGTCGCTGCTGAGAGGTTCTTCGCTTCGTCCGGAATCTTCAGTCACAGCAGAGCTCCCCTGGGGGAAGGAAATGGACTCCGCGTCATTGAGAATATCGGAAAACGCAGCATTGAAAGCACGAAACCAGTGGGTGAAGCGCGCCTGCGCCGCTTCGGAGACACCTGTCTCCGCGAGAGGACCCGCCGCAGCGCCGAAGCCATTGGAGCTCCTCAGCGAGGGTGTCTCCTTGTGCGGAGACACTCGCCGGCCCTTCGGACGGGATAGAAGATCGGTTGCTGCATCTGCAGAGACAGGAAAAGCACCACCGGCGAACGTCACAGAAGAAGGAGGTGAGAGAGAAAGCCGAGAAAGCAGGGAACAAAAGCGAGCGCAGAAGTGTCAAGGGCAAAACCATGTTTCGATACCGCAAAGACAAACCGTTCGCTCCATCTGCCGTGATGCATACGTGCAGCTACAGAAGCTGAAGAGCTTGCGAATCGCGTTTGCAACATTGCAGAGTGTACCTTTGCCGTTCGTCAAAGGTTTACAGTTGACTGGTGTGCAGCCTTTTTTGTAGTCAGACAGCCATGGCCCCGACGAACCGCGCAGACCCAAAAGGCGGAGGCGAGGTGGACAGCACAACGAGGGAAGGAGAAAAAAAGCGTCGTGACTCGTATTCACGAAAGCGCGATTCTTTCCTCAGTATTCAGTCTAGTGCTCTGTCTTGGGCTTTCGGCCCACAGTTCGAGCGTGTACAGTTTTGTCAACGGATCCGTTCTGAATTTGAGAGTTGCACCAGCCAATCTGAGCCGCAGTTCTTGTCTACCTCGAGATCTCACCTGAAGGAGACCAGGAGAGGCGACGTTCGACTTGGTCTCTGAGCAGGTCTTCGCAGAGACGTCGACAGAGTTCAGCCGCTTCGGCTGTCACGAGATCCCACCGCGTATTTCTCTCCGCTGCGCCCTGTTCCTCGGATTGTGAGTTACGGAGGCAGGCGCCAGCGGCGGTTTCCTCGCTCGCCTCGCGAGGCGTAAACGACGAAGCGGCAGAAGGGAGCAGAGCTTGGATATACCGTTTCCACTGCTCTCCCCACATGAGTCTCCGCTGCGCAATCTCAGAGACACCCTGCTTGGAGTCGTCCTCGAGGTCGACTGTGCTTCCGGCAGCTTTCACACGCGGAGGAGAACAGGGCGCAGACAGGAAAGGCGCTCGAGTCGCATCTAGCCGTCGAAGAACCTGAGGAAAGCAAGGGCGAGTAAGAGGAAAAGAGACACTTTGGTGAGCTGGACCCCACAGATCCCTGCAAGGGTGACTTCATGAACCAATCTGGGATCGTAAAAGTCGAGAAGCAACAACAGGAGCAAGGGACGAGAGCGAAGCGAAGACAAAGCTCGGTCAGTCTGTTTTGCACCAGTTTTTTGGCTGTTCCGTTGATTCAATGAGTGGAGTTTTCTTCTTCGGCCACAGTCCCGCGCCTTCATCAAAGTCGGGGTCTCCGTTCATGTGACTGTTTTGAAAGTACTCTGAAAAAATGCTCCGCACTCGCTTGAATCTGTTGGCCGTGTTCAAAGTCCTGCTCTCCAAGGATCAACCTCGATACTCCTGTACTCTTTGCTGTCTCATCTTTCTTCGCTCCTAGCTTCTCTGTCGGCTGTTTCTCTCCCTCGTTCCCGGCGCTTGTTTTCTTCGTTGCCTTCTGCGCGCCACTTACAGCGGCCCACACAGCCTGCACGTCGCGGCAGGTCTGCAGCGCTCCTCGCTTTCGTCCGTCTTCGAGAACGCACGCGACGGAGAGAAGCGACTCCTTTCGCCATCGAGCCCAGAAGCGGGCGAAGCGCGACAAAAGCAACGAAGCCAAAGAGCCGGACGACGCGGGATCGCGAAACGCGTCGCCAGGCTTCGGCGTCTCTCCGCAGGGCGTCCGCGCGAGAGAAGCCGAGAGAGTTGAGCACTCTGGGGACAGGCCCCGAGCAGCTTCGCTGCTTGCACTTAAGGCTTGCGCCAGCGCCGAAAGTTCTTTTTCTGCTGCGGCGAGGCGCGCCTCCGCCACAGACACTTCGGGGGGCTTCTGGGGAAACATGCAAGAAAATGTTTCCTTCCTCTCGCACAGAAAAGCCGGAGAAGCAGAGTCGGCGCCGTCCTCGCTCGGCGCACACAGCGCAGCTCTCGCAGAAGCAATGACAGCGAAAGAAGAAGGGGAAGAAATCTCAAGAGACGAAGAGGGAGGACCGTCTGCGGCGCGGGAGGAATCGCAAGAGAAAAACAGAAGGCCAGCAGTAGCGACAGAAGACTCGAAGGCAAAGAGGACCTTGTGTAGCGTGCAAGCAAGACAAGATCCAGGCTTCTCGGGTATATCTCCAGAGGCATGTTTCCCCATGTCCTCGCAGTCGTCCTCGACGTTGTTTGACGACCCGCTGCTGTCCGGAGCCGGTCTTGTTGAAAGCGAAGCAGGACGCAGAGATGCTCGGCCTCCACTTTGCGTCTCTTCTCCACTTTGTCTCCCCTCTTCGCGTCTGCACACCGGACAGAGCCGCACTCGCTGCAGAGGTCGGTCGCTCCCTTCCGGCGGCTCTGGTGACACCCCCGAGACGGAGGGAAAGGCGCGGAGGCGGTACAGAGCCTCGTTTCGGCAAGAAAAGAGTACCTCGATGAGAGACGAGAGGCGCGAGACTGACACCCAAAACGCTCCAGGCACAGAAGTTATTGTTTTATCCTCCACATCACACGAAGTAGAGACACCGACAGACGACGAAGGGCTGCTCGGATCTGCCGCGTTGTCGGGAAGCAACAGAAGCGTCGCGAAGGCCTGGAGCGCGGTGCGCGAAGAGAGCAGCGGCGCCGCCAGACTCTGCAGGGTATACGTATACAGCATCTGGAGCAGGAGCGCCTCGTCTTCTCGCGCTTGGTTCAGAATCGCCCGGCAGTCTCCGACCAAATCGGAGACTGTTCCCCAGCACCCAGCGCGCTCGCCGCTCTCCAGCATCCCAGACAGGCCTTCACGCGTTTTATGCAGATGAGACTGTCGACTGCAAACGCGTCTCTGGATCGCGTCGAGTGTCTCGGCCAGGTTCCGCTGCTGCGCCGGCAGATCTACACAGAGGAGGCGGAAGGCGCGGAGGAAAGAGGCCTCGCGGATGAACCGCCAGAAACGCGAGGTAGTGCCCAGCTGCAATTGCATGCCCTGAAGGAGCCTCTGGAGAGGCTGCGGACGCGTCCCTGAATCAAGCGTCCGTCTCCCTTCGACGCCCTTCTGTCTCCTCGGACCTAGGGCGGAAGCGAGGGTAGGAGGAGCAGACGCGGGAGACAGGCAGGTCGAGTCGCGAGATTCTCGCCTCCAGGCATCGCCGTCAAACGTCGTCTGCTGTGGAAGCAGACCCGAGCGTGAAGGCCGAGGCGGTCGTCCGTCTTCGTCGATCCAACTGTCAAGGGGTGTCGCTTCGAGGAAAAATGAGTCTGTCACGGCTCCTTCTTCCGCTTCTCGTTTCCGAAACGCGTTTGAGAAGCGAGAAGAAGAGGTCCCTCCGTCTTCTCCTTCTTCTCTTCTGGAGCTTCTCGGTGCACTCTCTCCATGCGCTCTGCGCTCGCTCCCCCCTCCTCGCCTGCACGTCTCTCCGGCGGAGGCCGCATCCTGTGGCGCACCGCCATGGATGTCTCCTCGGTCTCTCCGAGCCGGCGAGAGTCGAGCTCTCTCTGGCGAGAGCTGCTCCTCCGCCTCTCCACCTTCTCGGTCTTCTTCGCGGCTGCAGAGGTCCTGGAAGATGGCGCAGACGCGCGACGCATGTCTGTCTAGGTCGCTGGCAGCTTCGATCATGGCCTGCAGCGAGGCCGTCGAGTGCAGAAAGGAGAGGTACCGGAGGCCTATCAAGTTCCGCAGCTCTTCTGCCCTCGACGCCTGCTGCAGCGTCAAAGTTGTCAGAACCTTCTGGACATTGCTCACTGTCGCCGAATCCGCCGCAGTTCCGTCGGCGCCGGACGCGAAGAGTCCCTCCACGACGGAGATGGGCGAAGGCGACATGAGCAGGACAGCGAGCAAATCGAGAGTCTCCCTCGGAGCAACTGCGGGCAACGAGTTCTCCTCTGAAGGCGCTGCAGACGTCACACCCTCAGCTAGCGAAGCCGAACGCAAACGCACCGACGCGGCGACCGCCGCCATGGCTCACGCCCGAGCGAAACAGGGAGGAGCAGGGTGGGGCTCCCGAAGCGCGACAAACGCGAGGGAAAAGTCTGGAAGGCAGACAGCGGATAGGGAGACGCAGGCAGGAAGACGCAAGGGTCTTCAGGCGTGAAAAGGCGGTGGAAACGAGGGACGCACAGAGGCGAAAACGTCACACCGACCTGAGAAGAAAGAGAGCCCACGAGAGAGGCAGGCGCGGGCGTGCGAGACACAAGTAGGGATAATGTGTTTGCCTTCTCTCCTCAGTTGCTCGCCAGTCGAGGAACAGGCAAACGCGCAAACGTCGGAAGAAAAATCGGAACCATCTTTCCTGTGTCCGCTTCTCTTCATAAAGTCAAAGTGAAGGACTCAGCCTCTCGTCGTCGGGACCCGCGCGAGTCGCAAAGGGGGGGAAAGCCAAAGTGAGAAGCCGGACGGCAGGGGAAGAGAAAACGCGGAACGAAAGGGAGAGAAAAACGCCTGCAGGATGTCCGCCTGAAGGCAGAGGGGACAAAGTCTTGGCAACCGAGAGATTTTGGAGACGGGCATGTGCTGTGGCACTCCGAGGACAGCTGAACAGTCGCGTTCTTCGGAGTCAGGGTCATAGATTCCAACGACAAAAAAGGAATCCTGGGAGTCAAAGAGTAAGCGAACTCTTCATTACCCTCAGGAAATAATCCACGGAGCGAGAACACGGGTACATCCGCGGGAAAAGAACCACCATACTGAGTTCACACCCAGATTTCCCCGTGTCGTGTGGCGAGGAAATCGGACACACGCTTTAGCGAGGATGGTTCCTCGCATTCGCACACATGTTGGTGAAACAAGGGTTTCTTCGCTTCTCGAGAAGGACGGTATAAGGTGGTCGTCACATTGGTTTAGCTAGGGGGGGACAGTCTGGTGTCTTGCGAGAAACTTGCCGCCAGCTGGGGGCTGACACAGACATTGGCAGGCAATGGGACAGGGGAAGTCGAGAAAAACGAGGGGAAGATGTCGTAGTGTTCCGACAGCTAATGGCCAAGTTGGCGCTGGAGACGGAGAATCTCAAGAACAAGACGGATTCTGAGCATTCGATTCCTACAGTCACCTTCAGCTGCCGCTAACGGTGGTTGCCCGATAACATAATTCCTTGCATGTGACGAATGATTGCATGCAGCAAAGGGAAACGGAGTCGAGAAAGGAACGAAAGAGCGCACTTGATGCTAGGAAAAATGAGAGTTCTTATAACTGAGGGCTCTAGGAACATGGTTTCGAAGGCGCAAGTTGGCTGGTATTTGTTGTGTGAAAGAGAGGAGCGGTGGAAACACCACAGAAGTCGCGTTCATACCTTCTTACTGCGACTGGATTAGAGGCTCAACGCTTGTCCGTGCCCCAAAAAAACAAACAGAGAACTCGGGAAATAAACACTGAACGTTGTCTTGTTTGAGACAGTGGAAGGCGGCATCAGGTCCACTTCGATATTCCTGAATGAGTTGCGATCACACGATACACAGCGGCTCTCCTGGCGCTTCCTGTCTCTTGATGAGAATCCTATTTTTGGAATGAGCATGTCTTGAGAACTATGGAAGTCACGAACTGGATGAGCTGGGTGTTTTGCGTTATCATAGTTTCTGGGTTATGAATGCCCCTCCAAGTGACATTCACACCGTGCCCAGTGCTTCGTGCAGATAGTCCGCACACCACCACCGCACTGGACTGCTGAAGACAGCTAAAAGGTTGTATGTCGATATCCTACAACTTTAAGGTTATTCCACATCGGTTATGTTATAGGCGTAACACAACCATTCAAAATTGTGTAGAGATGTGCAACAGACCTGCAATGTTCACGAACCTAGATTCAGTGTCCAGGACGACCTGGCGCTTAATAACGATTCCATCTTCCAGCATCCAAATAAACTACATATCAGAACGAGCGCATCTAAATAGGCATACCACTCGTCACGTAACAAAAATACATGGCTCTATATGAGTAACTCAAAGTACGTATTCTGCATTCGGTAGTGGTCTTGGTTGGACACCTCTAGCTAAAGTCTAACGATCGGGTACGGCACTTGAAGCAGCATAGGTATCACATCTTTGTGTTTACCTGCTGTGTCCGTCAGACCACCACCTCCGGTAGGAAGTACTCTGTGTTGGTGCAAGTCACTTGTTTCGGGAGGTTGAAGTCGTTCACATTCAGCACGGTAGAGTACGCGCCCAGTACAGGAATTGATTAGGGCAGGTACGTGATCTGACGATCTCAGAACTGTGACATTGACCTACGCTGAATTGACTGCGAGGACCAAAGTGTAACCTTGTCAGTCATCCAGGGACTGCACAGAGACGTGGTTTCGGAAGCAAGCGATTAAAAGTGCAGCAGCTTAAGCCTCGGTCAGTTTGCGTGGTCAAAGCGTGAAGGGAAAGGATACCATGAAGCTATTCCAGCTGTCATCCATTTGCTAAGGGAGACATATGGCGTTATGCGAAATTTATGGAAAAAACTCAACTAAGCTTGTCCGATACAAGACCAAAGTCCCCTGTTTGCTGAAGAAGGGCGAGAGGCACGCGTAGTAGCAATGAAGGAAATGGGTGTGATGAACCCATTGACTGCGGTACGAAGCTTTGTCACCAGTGAAAGTGTCCGGCAGTCGCGTCACTGGGAGACAAGTTGTCGGCGAACTGGATATGGGCGTGTTCGTCTCCCATGAACCTTTGTGCAGTGGGTCAGAAGAACTCAAACCAGACTACGCAAAGCTGGAAGCGGTGCAAGAAGACACAAGCGTCTTAAGACTCAGGTGTTTTCGCAAGTGGGGAAAAGCCGGGAGTCTGTTCAGATGACCTTCGGAAGGAGCACAAGGATGTGGCTGACCGGCGCATCCACGTCATCTACTGGCACTCATCCTGCGTTCGAAAAATTTGTGCACAAACAATTAAACGATCAAAAGATGTGTGGCGGTTGATGTTGTTGCGGATGGTGGCGTTCTTCTTTCGACTGTCTGGTCACAAACACAAAAACGGATTTCAGCTGATAACACCAGAACCGTAAGTAGCCGCCTGCTTTGGCGGCGGCTTTGGAGTCTGAGTGGTATCAGACAGCAACAAAACCACTTGTACCGGTTCGGCTTACTAGAAATCAACCCAAAGACAACTACTTCATGCAGGGCACACAACAGTGAAGTAATTTGGTGTTCGCCGTTCAGTCAGTGGTGCTCTGGTACATTTCACAAACGCCCGAAGGAATCGTGCTGGTACGCCTCCTGTGAATGACTCCGCCTTTCGGCCCCGATTGCGTGATTCGCATCGCACCTTTCTTTCGAAGAGATGACTCGCATCACTGGACATTTTCCGACTTAACTCGGCGCCTTCCTTCTCAAAAATGAGCTTCGGGGGCCGTCTCGCTATGTGATCTGCGAGAGCCTCTCGTCGCCTTTGCTCCTGGAAACAGGGAGCTGTGCAAAGTGCCGGGTACTCAATTAACAGCGCTTGCCTCAATGCAGCTGAAATCTGACTGGCGAATCGAGCAGTTTATTGTAGGAGAACCTGCCTCTGGTCGGGCTCGGAATATGTGCAGTGGTGCTTTGGTACGTTTCTCACACGCCCGAAGGAATCGTGTTGGTACGTCTCCTGTGAATGACTCCTCCCCGAAAAAGTGGATTTCCAACGAAAGAGCGAGGCATTTGCTGGTGGTATTTTGCCATGAACGTGTGCTAAATTGGCAAAGGTCGAAGCCGGCATCGTATCGTGAAGCTTGTTTGGTGTGGACCCGGAGTCGGAGTGTTGGGTCACCTACAACGGCAGCGCGGTGGCCAGGAGATTCGTAGAAAAAAAACAGGGACCGCAGAAGGAACAGAGACCAGCAACAACGTGTAAGAGGCAACAAACGGATATTCAGGAAATATCTTACCATCCATAGACATTTGGTGTAGTTCCTCAGATGATACGCGAGAAACAATTTAATGCACGAAGTGGGATTTGAACCCACGCGGACTACTGTCCACCAGAACTTGAGTCTGGCGCCTTAGACCACTCGGCCATCCGTGCGGAAACCAGCGTCGGTACACTTAGCACAACTGAAACAGATTTTTCGTCACACATAAAACACGACTGAATTCCACCGAAAAGCTCCTGCATGGGTCTCTGTGTTTGTCTGCAAACGGCGGTACATCAGCGACCCTCTGAATCTGGTTCCGTTCATTCTCGACGTTTTCTATAGATTGCCAGGAAACTAAGTGAGTGTGAATGACGCCAGAAAAAACGGCCGTCCCGTTTTCATGGCTGCCTGCGGACACGTCGACTGCCATGCAATCACCGTGATGTGCTACAGGAGTGTTTTGAGGTGCTGGAATTTCGGTGTGTTGGAATGAGGACGCCGCGTAGCTCTGTGAATCACTCCTTTACTGCAGATGCGAGTGTACATCGGCAGTGTTTTCGTCGAATTGCCACGGCTGTGACCCGCTCGCACCCCGTGGGGGGAAACTTGAAGCGTATTGCAGTGTTGTGAGTTCTTCCCCGAGCTGATCTTCCGGAGGAAATTTGATTCTGAGTCCTCAGTGCAGATGAGCGGACACATGACTCTCCTGAGCATATTCTCGTAACTAGCGACACATTTTTTGTGTGTGCTTGCACAGTTGTACGCTTTACTGAACTCTCGAGCCGTTTTGTTTCTGCCCGCTCTTCCTCGCTTTTCTGTACTTTCTAAGAATGCAGCGACGATCAACTAAGAATCGCGGATTTTCCGCAGCAGTCGGAGACGAAGGCAGGACTGGAGTTTCTGAGGCGAGTTCACCGCCGCTGATCATGAGAGAAAGAGTCGGTCTTATGCAAATGGAAGTGGCGTACGAACCAGGAATGTTTCGCTGTCTAGGCATCCCCGTGAAAGCCACTCATGTCATGGCTTTCCTCCTCTTCGCAGTCGTTATGTTGTGGATTGTGAACACAAGACTCGCTGGCACCCGAATTGAGTGAACAAACCGGTGTGAGTCAACTGTTTCACTTGCTCATAAAAGAAAACCACAGGGGGTCCAGAGGTCAATCTCCCATTGTTCTTGTGGAGGCACTCTTTCTTGAGAGATGCTATGGCAGTGACATGCTCCATCATGCCAATTTTTGGTCGTCTCTGCAATGATAGACACAGTGGTAGTTGCAGAGCCCGATGGTTGGATTCAGCCAATCAGCAGCTCTCTAGCTATTCAGGGTAGTTTTCACCTGACGATAATATCGCATGAAAGATAGCGGCAATAACCGGTACTGGCGTGCACTGAACAGAGTAGACACTCTCTGTTCTCTAGCGGGAAGGCAAGCAAACAGCAGAATCTGCCTTTCATAGTCGTATGGTTTCTGTTTGCTATGCCACTACACTGCCATGCATGAATGCACAGTCACTGGTAGAGCCTGCGACTCCTTTCGGCTCACTCCACGTACGATTATTGTCTCGTGTGCTTGGTAGTCCTTTGTTATATCACCAACATCCTGCTCTCGCAGTCTTGTTTCCATGTCAGTGAATAAGTTCCACACTGACGGCTTAGCCGACAGATATCACTGTAAGCATGACCACCAATGGTGACGCAGGAGTGGTGCCTGCGCCACAGACAATTGCGAGGCCTCTCAAGCTTGTCTGGCAACTAACTGATGGTTAAAAAGTCAATGCTTAGCCAGCAAGTTCGCATGCAACAAATGTAACTGAGTCTCAACGTCAAGGACGCTTGTTATCAGTATGTGGCACAGAACACCGGCACTGGCAGTGCCATGATACAATGCACGCTCTCCAAGTACCCTTAATCCAGTAATACTAGGCACGCTATCACACCGTTCATCATTACGAAATCAATCACGACAGACTGATATCGACCTACACTCCACGGTAGGAGTCGAAACAGCGTGACCCGATGGGAACTGTTGCTTGCTCGGTTTTGTTCGACCAAAGAAACCTGTGATTCAAATAACCTGTGTGTTATAGTTGTTTCCGTCCGAAGGTTATCCAGTGAAAGTTATTCCCCATGGTGCTATTGTTAGGTAGATCGCCGTCTCTATTCCAAACTGTGTCACTCCTATACAGAGGCGTCGTCTTTCCACTGGCTTGCAGCCGTGGCGGCTCTCAGACCTTGTGCGATCCTTTACAGCATCGATAGTATCTTGTACCATCTCCTTTTTTTCGTCTTCGCGTAAAATTATCGCGCTAAGCACAGCCGACGAATGACGGAAAAGTGAGCTCAGGTGCTACCGCGAGCCCACGGGTTTCGCTGGTGGATGGAACCACGCCAGTCTGATACATCCGCCACGTCTGGCATGCCAAATGCAAAGACGTGAATCCCTTGCACAAATCCATACTGGACGCAGGGATGAAATTCGTCCACTAAAAACGCTCCCAAGCGTGTTAGCTTCACAGAGCCGTATATGTATTCGGACGCCGGCTTTGCATCCGCAGTTCTGACATCCTCCGTCGCACCCGATCCCTTTGAAACAACGCTGAGCTATCCTGACTCACCCATCACTAAGTTCCTTTGTGGTGATGACCCGATGTGGAATAACCTTTATGTCGTAGGATATTGACATCCGACACTCTCAGCTGTCTTAAGCAGTCTACGGGACGTGGCGTACAGCAATAGGGATCTAGATAGATCTACGGATACCGGTGCATTTAACGATATTGAGAGATGCAAGGACACTGATACATATAACGATGTAGATCCACACGGGATACGGGCAGATCCAAGGATTCAGACAGTCCGCGAATTAAGGTGCCCCTGATTATGACCACGGTCTGAACGCATCGGACTTAAGAACGAAGTGACCCTTTTTGGAACTGCAGGGAGAATGGAGACGAGATGCATGGGCTGGTAGACGTGAAAACTTCCTGTGTTACCGAGGGGAGCTCAGTAGTTTTTTGAGGCTTGCCAGATGTCACTCACGTACCCCAGCGCGGCCGACTTTTCTGCGTTCTGGTCTGACCCTAAAGTAGACGATGTTAACGAAATCCCGCGAGCTCATTGTAGTCGGCGTCAGCATTCTTCCATCCCTTTTACGTTCAGACACACACATTGTGTTACCTCCACTTCCTTTTCCCCTTACATGCATCCTTTGGTGCTTCTCCAGAACCTAGGAATTGCCACCATCCGAAAACGCCTCCAAAGTACGCACCCGTAGATGCACGCCGGTGCAGTGTAAATGCACCATGACCCACAGTAGAGCGTCTGTTCCAGTTAAGAGAAACCCAGCCTGCAAAATCGCATCGATCTCTTATCGGTGTCTTTGCTGATCCAAAAGTTTTTTTTGCTGCTGAGCAGTGTCTCCTGCTGGCGCCGGATCGCCGTCCGTTAGGCGCACATCGCTACAGCGTAAGAGTGCATGCAGAGTCGATACTGGGCACGACGAACAGAAGCGGCTAGAAAATCGTTTTTGTGGTCTGGAAATTCCCAAGCCCATTCACTGCTTTTTAAGGGTCTCTGGAGATGAACGCTCCAATGAGCCTGTTTCTTCCAAGTCGAGAATGAACGGTGTTTGTCGTTTGGAACCCGTGGTGGCCTGTTCGCAGCCGCAGGCGTCGGAATGCAAGTGCACATCTAGCTACCTCTCCGGCACCGTCCAGCGTTCCCCTTTCAACCGACTGCTGCGATTTGGAGAGAAAGCCCTGACCGAAAAGGGAATTTCAACGACGTAACACAATGTCTTCTTTGTCGGCGAGACCCCTCGCGTGCCTGACCATGAGTCCATGGCAATCGTGACTGCAGGGACTTTGAGGCCGCCGTGACCCGAACGTGAGAGATACCTTCCATTCTTACGTTCCGAGAACTGACGGTGAGGCACAAACTTTCTGTGGAACACGATGTCTTGAACGAAACCCCACCATCCTTTTTGCTAGAGTGCTTCTTCGGAGAAGTTCCAGGGGTCTCAAAGACTCTTCTGTTCCGGCTCCAATTCACATCTTACCAACACATGCAGGAGTCTGCAGCTCTCCTCACCGACTCTCGAGCTCGACTCTCGGTTCTGTGACGCCCACGACAGTGTCGTCTGAGGGGAACAACAAAAATATTTACTTTACCAGATCGTCTGCGCGTTGGCAAGGACGTTCTTCCGCGCCGTGGTCCTCCGTTTTGCTGTCTGCTTGAAAATGCATTTTGAAGCAGTTCCACCCTTCATACTCCAGTGCCGGTTTTTCAGTGCGGGAGTTGAAGGATGCATAGCTAAGGAACGCTAGGCCTGACTTTGTAGTGGCGACGCGGAAATCTGCTGTCGCAGATGGAGACAGCGATGCCCTCTTTCGCATACCATTTGCCGTCTGCATCTCCAATTCCTCGGCTCCTCGGCGATGTATGCACCTGGATGCGCTTCAGAGCCTGTGCCTCTTGCCCAACCGCTTAGCGCGACGTTCGCTGCAAACCAGCGGGGACGCGGAAGAAGAGACGAGACAAGACAGAAGAAGCGGAGATGTGAAGATGGAAAACAGACATGCATGTGGTCTCGCCGGGATGGCCTCACCCGTCTTCAACAGAGGGCCTTCTTCTCCGAAAACGGGTGCGGTCTCTCGAGAAACAGGCCTCCCCGATGCGCGACGAACGCCGTCCGTCTCTCCTGCCTCATCCTCCCGTCCTTGTAGTGCCCTTTTATCCGGCGCTTCTAACCGCCATCCAACTCCTTCCTCTGCTTTTTCTGTCTCCTCCCCCTCTTCCTCTGTCTCCTCTCCTCCTGTCTGCCTTCGTTCTCAGGCTTCTTCGGCTTCTCTCCGTCCGTCGGAAGAGGGCGAGGTTGTCGACGCTCCGTGTGGGCGGCGCCAATCGGCTCTCTCTCACGCATTCTCTGGAAAAAAATCGTCTCAGAAGTCTTCAGGTTCTTTTTCTCAGCCGCGGACACTGCACCTGCGTCTCAGCGACTGGTCCAGACGCGACAGAGGACCTCTTAGACGGGAAGGGGGAGACATTCTGCTCGCAGAAAGCTCCGCAGACACCCTGGAACCGCAGCCTCGCCTCCACCTCGCCTGCGACTTCCCTTCGGTCTGCTCGCTGACTTCACCCCACACTGAGTGCAGGGACTTGCATGTCGCCTCCCGCCCTGTCGTGGTTGGAGAAGACGCCCTGCGAGACCAGAGGTCCTTAGAAGAAGAGCGACGAGAAGAAGCAGGCTCACGGGGGGACGCCGAGACTTTCGGAGCAACGCCGAGGAACGAGACGACTCCGGCTGCGTCGGTTCTCTCGTCAGCTGGAGCAGGCACTCCTTGCACCAGCTTCGTGGATGCTGATCCTCGCTTCTGTCGTCGATTCCCTCGCGCCTATCTGCGCTTAACGTCGGAGACAAGCGTCGCCGACGGAGAAGAAAGCGGTGGTTTCGCTGGCGTTTCAGAGCGGGCGAGGACAGACAGAGCGGGAGGAGGAGACCCTGGGGGCGTGAGGCGCCTTTTGAAACGCATGCAGCGGCTCCGACAGAGACCTCCTTGCCGTGAGAGAGAGAGACAGCGAGGAGACAGTCGAGACGGTTTCAAGCATAAGGCCTCCGCCTCCGCTTGGTTCTCGGGAGACGCGTTCAGACGAGAACTCCGAAAAAAATGTTTTCAGTGCTCGCGGACTTGGCGAAAACTCTCCCGAGATCCCTACAGCGGAGCGCATGCGCGCAGCGTCAATATCGTCGACCTGTATGCCGCTTACGACGAAGTTCACGAAGCCCCACACAATGAAAACCTGCATTCTCAGCTTTTCTCGCGCGTCCTGTCTCCCTCGAAACGGACAGGAGAGAAAAACGACAAGGCCTCATCTGCGCAACGACAGAAGGAAGCTGCGAGAGACACACCCATTTTTGCCTCTTCTAACTCCCAGGAAAGAGTCTCTACAGCTCCTCCTACCACACTCAGACGCTGTCTCTACACTTCCCATGGCTTTTGCGGAAGAGAGCGAATTTCGCTCTGGATCGCCCTCGTCCTCATTGGAATTCTCGTAAGGAAACAGACATTCCATGTACTTCTGTATGCCAGAGTCTGACTACCTGCATGCGCATATGCATGTGTGTATCTATGTATGTGTACATACATGTAACTAAATATATATATATATATAATATGTTTATGTATATATATATATATGTATATATGCACATGCATGCTCATTTACGTTTGCTTTTGACTGTGCGCGAGTTCCTGAGTAAGCGTTAACCTTCGGTGTCGCGACTGCACCCTTCTGGATGGTGATCTAGTCCTATGTGCATGCATCCGCCGCTCCTGTCATGTCAGCACTGTCGGTGAACATCCACCTGTGCTCCTTTTCAGACGGCGCTGGTTTCGTATTTCCTCGACTGGGGGGTCGACTTTGTTCTTCTGCCGCTCCAAGAAAACGCCGTTCAGCGCCACTCCTACACAGCCATTTTTGCGTATTCGGTCGCTTGTGCAGTTGTGGCGACCGCCTGCTGTCTTTTGGTTCCTCAGAGTCAAGGTAAAGCATCTCCTTTTCTTTCTTTTGTCGACCGTTGCTTCCCCGCTCTGTCCATGTTTTTCATCCCGTGCCCCTCGTCTTTTTCGAGCGCCTTCTTGTTCTCGTGTGGAGACTCTGCGTCTCCTCGGGTGTCCTGCCTGCTTCTCCCGTTCCTCGCCTCTGCAACAAGGATCGAAGACAGACGACTCGCAGACTGAAAGAAGGAAATCTTCGGTGCTCTGCTGTCGATGTATCTGCTTTTGTCTATTCGCTTTTTATCTACATCGACGAGGGCTCTTTGTATCCATCGCGTTGAGCTTATGGACCAAAAGCTATCTGTAGATCTGTGTATTTGCCTATTGCGATTGACGTGTCTATCCACAAATACCTATCCGTCTGAAGCTCTCTCTTCATGTCTTTGTCTCTCTGTCTATTTGTCTGTCGACATCGACCCAGATCTGCCGATCTCGATGCATCGATCTCACTCTGTTTCTTCTCCTCTTTCTTCCCCTTCTGTCCCTTGGTCGCCCTGCTTCTCTCTCGCGCAGGATCTGGGATTCCGGAGTTGCGCACCGTCTTGTCAGGTTCCTTTCTCCCGGACTTTTGTGCATGGCCGACGTTCTTTGCGCGATGCGTAGGCCTCCTGGCGTGTATTTGCGGAGGTTTGTCGGTGGGGAAGGAAGGACCAGTTGTGCATTTGTCTGCGATTCTCGCGACCCAGCTGTGTCGCCTGAGACCGCTCCAAGCTCTCACCGCTTCGCCGTCGAAGTTGCTCTCCATTCTCGACGTTGCAGTCGCCGCTGGCGTCACCGCCACCTTCGGTACGCCCTTCGGTGGGGTCTTGTTCTCGATCGAAGTGACAGCGACGTTCTTCCTCGTGCATGCGCTCTGGAAGAGCTACTTCTGCTGCATCTTCTGCGTCCTCACGTTCCGCCTCCTCCATGAGAGGCTGTCTCCTATTGAACAGCTGTACCAAGGCACGCAGCTCCCGAGCTTCGACGTCTCCTGGGAAGTCCTCAGCTTCGCGATTCTCGGCGCCGTCTGCGGGTGTCTCGGTGGCCTCTTCGTCTGGGCTGCGAGCAAAGTTTTTCAACTCTCTCGCAAGCATGTCTATCCAAGTGCTGGCCGAAAGATTCTTTTCGTGTCAGCCGTCATGCTCGCTCTAAACGTTCTCAGCCACCACTCCGTCGTTCTGAAGAGCGAGGTGAGAACTACCGAGGAAACGCGACGGGAACGCGAGGGCCAGGGAACAAGAAGGCAATCCTTCGGAAGAACTCACGACACTCGAGGGAGAAACAAAGCAACGCGGCAAGACGGAACACAGGGAGAAGGAGAAGGTCGCAGGCTGACCTCTGAGGCCCTATCTCTCCAGAGGCGCTTCAGAGAGAAACCAGGCACACAGAGCGTCGTGACGGGTGTCAAAACGGGTGCCTCGAGCGGATGCACATAGACTTGGCAGGCGATCGCCAGAGAAACGGAGAGTTTTCGCAGAAAGAGACGGGCATTCAAAAGGAAAGAAGAGATGCAGCTTCGTGAGAGACAGGATGGGCATTCAGTACGGATAGACAACAGCCAAGTGTGTGAGGGAGAGGAAATGCATTCAGATGAGACGGAACAAACGTTCTCGGCGAAAAACGTCCTTGTCACAGGTCGAGACCGTATCGATACACTTTCGGAGACCGACGCGGCACCGGTAAAATGCAACGTTGAGTAGAGCGCAGATCTCAGAATGAGGCTCGACCGTGTTTTTGTTGCGAGAGAAGAAACTTTCTTCGGTTTTGAGAGACGCTGGACGGCTGTGCAGGATCGGCTCAAACTCGGCGAATTCTTCGACGTCGAGAGCTTGGATACAAACAAATGGAGTTCTCATGTCTTTCTCTCCCTCTTCCTCTTCGTCCTCTTCAAGTTCGCCGCGACCATTCTTTCCGTCGCCTGTCCTGTCCCCGCCGGAATCTTCACTCCCATCTTCGTTTGTGGAGCTGCTCTAGGTACACATCGGAACTCTTCCATGTGCATGCAAATGAGTCGATGTCCGCATCAAGGTGCTCTCTCCGCATCTCGCAGAACGCAGAGACTTCCTCCTCACATCCAGATACCTACAAATGCATATATGAACTCACATGAATATTCATTATATACATGTATATGCATGCGTCTAGGCGTCTGCATCTATGTGGGGAGAGAGGGATGTGCATTTGTGTCTCTCTAGCGCTGTATACAAGATGGAATGTTATTTCCGACCTCGGTGAGACGGTTTTTGTGCTCTCGCAGGGCGGCTGTATGGAAAGATTTTAAGGCATTTTGTGCCTACTCTGTCGTCTCCCGCCGCATACGCCCTTGTTGGAGCGGCCTCTCTCGCCGCAGGAACAACTCGAACAATCAGCGTACGTCTTCTTCACCTCAGTGCCTGCGAACCTCCACACATGTGGAAGCCTTGGAGAGTTCCGCATCTCTCTCTCTCTCTCTATATATATATATATATGTATTTATATCCATATTTGTATTTTTGTATGTATGTATGTATATATGTATGTGTATGTTCATTCGTGTACATGCATAGTTGTCCCTCTGTGCATGCAGTATGTTGAGGACAATGAGACAGGGGCATTGTTTGTCGACACGGAGGGAGGCAGTCGCCAAAGGCACCGCGTCGTTCGCTGGTGCGAGCCGCGGCTTCTTTCTGTCCTTCTTCCTGCATGCCTGTATCCTGTGTGCGCCTTGCGCCTGTCTCGAGAGAATCCGACACACTTAATTTACAATTTTGACAGACTTCCACTTTGAAAAAGTCGACCATGTTACAACTTACATTAAGAAAAGAAATATCTTACAGTTACGAAAAACATGGTGTGCCTTGACGTTTACCTGTACAGATGGATAACTATACATCTTTACCAATATTCATATCAACCTATACATACGTAAATATTATGTATGCATGTACGTATGTAAATTCAAGTAAATGTATATACATATATATATATATATATATGTATATTTATATGTGCATGTATGGATGTATATATGTATATGTATGTAGGTAAAGGTGGAGGTGTGCTGTGGCATGTCCGAGGCTGTGTGCGCATGCGTTGCGTTTCGGCTTCGTCAGTGGCTTTGTGTCTCAGGATTTCGTTTCTTCTTTGCGCAGGTCAGCGTGATTGTTTTCGAGCTTACAGGAAAACTAAGTCACATGATTCCAGTTCTTCTCGCCGTTCTCATTGCCTACGGGGTCAACGGCTTCTTCACGATTTCGATCTACGACGTCATGCTGCTGATCAAAGACCTGCCGTATGTGCCCAAGCTGAAGTCCATGCATGCGTACAATCTCCAGGCCAAAGACATCATGGCGGCGACGGCTTATAGTCGGAGAGCGGTCGGCACAGCGACGGCGGAGGGCGAGGGCCGAGGAGACAGCCGCGACAGCAGAGACGTCAGGCTGTGCACTGATGGCCTGTCGAGAAGGCGAGTGCAGAACGAGGACTTGCCCTTGACTGTGGAGATCGAGCTGCCTTGGCTCCGAAGCGAGCAGGCAAGAACAAGCGAGAAGAGATACGAAAGCACGGGCAAACACGACAGCAGCTCCCGGCCCTCTTCTCCTGTTCCGCTTCTCTTGAAAGAGAAAGATGCAGGGAACGCGGTGCTCATGCAGAGCGAGGAAGAGACGACCGAATCTAGCGGCGACTCTCCCGCCGGCGGGTCTCTTTCCGGTGTCTGCCGATGGAGCAGCTCGGCTGTACGTACACACGAGATGGGGACGGAACTCCGAGGAGATCATTGCGGCAGCGACTCCATGCCGGGCAGAGGAGAAGGCGAATCAAGCGGCGACGAGATCGAGGAAACGCGCGACCACGATGTCGGCTGTTTCGACGAAACGCCGTCGCCGGAAGATGAAGAAGATGCGTTCATCGTAGCCATCGACAAGGAGAGAAGCACTGTTCTGGACCTCGTGTTCTGTCGCCTTCTTTACGCAGGCGTCGCGATTCCAGTGGTGTCGAGCGTTGCGCATCCGCGCGTTGAAGGCGCCGTTCCTCTCTCTGCTCTGGACAGGTACTTGGCTTCTCTTGACATCATCTCTGTCTCGCCTTCTGCTCCGACCCCCGCCGTCTTCTCGCCCTTCTCCCCTCGGCCTCTGTCGCGGCCGCCGGCCTTCCGCGATTCGCGTTTCCCTCGCAGAAAGCGCCTGTCTCTACAGCGGCTCGGCGGCCAAGTGCGGCGGCTCCTTGTTCGGGACTCCGGGAGAGAAAGGCGTTCGTACGGAAGCGGAGAAAGAAGAAGACTGGAGAACAGAGGCGGACGCAGTCGCGACCCAGGCCCCACACAGACACAAGGAGCGGACAAACCGGGGAAATATGTTCTCTGGAAAGCCACAGAAGAAGAAGAGGAGGAGGAGGAAGAGGAAGAAGAAGAGGAGGAAGAAGAGGAGGAGACCGATGCGGGACTTCCAGGAGCAGAAGGGAGAACTGGGTGGAGATCGTGCGCAGAGACTGGAAGAGGAAGCAGCTCTGAAGAGGCATCCGGAGCGAGAATGGAAATCCAAGAGCGAAGACGAACAAAAGAGAGCCGAAGGACGGACGCAGACAGAAAAAGAGGCAGCAGAGTCGCTGCTGCGCGTCGCCACCAGCGGAGACAGTGTCATGAGACAGACGAAAGCGAGAAAGAAGGCACAGTCGCCGGACAACGGAGTGAAACAGGTAGAATCAGAGAGACAAACAGAAAGAGAGAAGAAAGAGAGAGGCGAAGGAGAGAGGCGAAGGAGAGAGGCTGAGGCGAAGAAGAAGGGGAGAAAGAGAGGGAGATAGCGAAGGGAAAAGAAACAGATTCAAAGACCGGAAGATAAACAAAGAGCGGACCAGAACGAAGCTTTTGGTCAGTTTCAATATCCAGGGCAGGGCGCTGAATTGGATACCCAGAGAACTGTGCACTCTGTCGCTATCTCGTTGCTCTTCTCGCTCTTGTGTAAGGCTGCCTGTTTCCTTCTTTCTTGACGTATGTTCGCAGAGCAAAGAGAGAGGACAGCCATGCGTCGGCGTCAGTTCGTCTCAGACGAGACGATGGCGCACAGTGAACTCACGCGACTTGCCACTGAAGAAATGCGCGCAGAGGAAGAGGAGACTTTGGCGACTGTGACTCGTCGAATTCTCGCGCGAGTGGTGAGACTCTAAAGGGTCCAGGTTTCACCATTTTTCGAGCTAGCGGAAAGAAACGCAAGATGTGAGGGCTGTTGAGAGGACGAAAGAGGCAGTTCTCTGCATGCATTTTGAACTCTCGTCCTGCTGAGACTTCCCTGGATCTCCGACGCTAGCGGGTGCACATGATGTTCCTGCGTGCTTCACTCGAAAACGCTTTGCACGCAAGCTGTCTAGACAGTGTCTGGGAGCACAGAGACAGAAAATCAGCTGGTCTCCGCGAATCCGAGTGTGATTGTCTATCTGCCTATCTGAATAGAGTTCTGTATGAAGAGAAGGAAGTCTGTGGCTATTTTTCTATCCGCGTATCTATTATCTATGTCTTGGTCGACAGCTACGTCTGCATCTGCATCATGTGTACCTGCAGCTATTTTTGACATATTTTTCAGTTTTGGTAAAACGCTTGTATGGTCCACCAAAAGGTCTTCTGGTGTCTTCCTTGCATGCACTGGCTTCCTTCGTCGCCTCTTTCCGATTCGCGAGACCTTCGGCATCTGCGACTTCTTTCCTTCCTCTCGTGGGTGTTGCATGCATTTGGAAGTTGCACTTGGCACGACTCCCCGAGGTGGACTCCTGCATGGCATCTCGAAGGTCTCTGCTCAGTGGATCCAAGTTTTCCTTTGCGTCTGTGCATGCGCCGCTTATTCAGCTCGCGCTTTACTCCCCCGTCGAACTCCTCTGTCTAGACAGCTTCCCCATCGACTGGACTCGCCTCGAGGTCGACGCGGCGCCTCTCTGTGTCCTTCCAGGAACTCCCGTGGTAGACGAGAAAACAAGAAGAAACAAGGCTCTCTGCACAGCTGAGAAGAGGGCAAAAGCCACAGGCTCGCGTTTTTATATTTATCTGTAGAGCGGAACCCCCCCGTGTCAACGGACAGCTGCATAGAGGAACATGTAAAACAGGCAAGCATGTAGGACTGCATATACATCTACGGAACTCTACACATGCATATATATACATATATATATACATATATATATACATATATATATATTTGTTTTTTTTAATTGTTTGTTTATGCTTGGATGGGGGTGTCGGAGGAGTGTAGAAGCATGCGAACACCCCTGGTCGTTTTAGCATGAACCTCTGTGCACGGTGTTCGCAGATTGGATCTAAGTCTAAGCCAGCGTTGGTCGCTAGGAAGCGTCTTTTTGCGGGCGATTTATTGCCTGTATTTTCCCTGTTGCATGCAGAGCAAAGTTCACTTCATGTTCACCATGCTCTTTCTGGGCCAGGTCTTCGTCTCCGACAACGCTGGCTTGCTTCTGGGTAAGCCTCGCTTTCTCCTTTGCATGCAGCGCGAAGCAGACACAGATCTTGCATGCAGCGAGAACCATTTGTTGAAACGTTCATGGAAAGGCGCGTTGAAGCATCAGTGCTTTTCGGCGCTTGCTTCTCCTCAACAGGAACCAAAGGAGGGAGAGAGCTGGGGAGGTACGGGCGCATCTGTCCTGAAGCATTTTACAGTCGTCATTGTCTCCATTTCCAGACTTTCTTCTCTTGATAAAGACGCACGAAGCATCTTTATCGCTCCGATGAAGGCCACCGTCCCTGAACGTTTATCCGAAAAGTTTGTCATGCTCTTCACAGTCTGGAAGGTGATGCATGCAACGATTACTAAGAGCGCATGCTTGCAGTTCGACAGAGTTCTTCTCCGAAAACACATACTCCATCACAGAACACCTCCTCGTAGCTGTCGCTCTCTTTCACCTTCCACTGCTCCCTTCCCAACTGCAAGACTGTGATACATTGACACTGTGTGCCCCTTCCATGTCTCTGGAACCTCAAGAATTCTCTTGTTTTCCTTTCAGGTGTGATTACGAAGCAATCCTTGATGCAGGCAGACGACGCAGCGACTTCTTCCTTGTCCCCGGGAACGCGAGAAGGGTGTCAGAGACAGGCAAACACTGTGAAGGAAACCTTCCACCTTTTCTCCCTCCTCAAGAGCGAAATTCGCCGCCTCTGCAGACCGGCGCGCCTGCATGCGCGACACAAGTTCCCAGTCCGAATCTCCTGAAGAGCGAGAGGCTGAGGTGTACAGTGCATCCGAAAGAATGTATTTACACCTGAATGTGATAGATTTCCGTTGATCACTTTGCACATCTTCTTTCGAGAACAAGACGGACAAATGTGCAGCAAAAACGATTTGTGAAGAGGAGAGGAAAAGAGGACGAGCCAGAAGATGGCGAAACGAAAATGAGTCACACGACGAGCAACCCACCGACGCTACGTCCCCAAGAGTGTTCCGGCTGCTCACTCGTCGACAAGATACCTTCTGCATGCACCGCGCTTCGAAACAGCGCACTGCGATGTCTCCGCGTACATTGCACACTCCAGAACAGAGCGTTTCGTGGTGGACCAGAGCGTTGTTTCTGTGTGATGTCCTGCTCCCCATCGTGGACGAAAAAGACTGTGTCAGTCTCTTGCATGCACCTCTGAAAACATCGAGTGTCTGATGCGGGCGTCGTCCTTTCGTTTGCTGGCCTCCTCGCGGCTTCGACGCGTGGAGAACCAAGATGCAGTCCAACATCTCTCCAGCCAACAGGAGACGCCAATGCAGACTGCATGCGCTGCTCTCGAGGTCGCCGTCCGTGTCGGCGACAGGCCGAAAAAAGTCGAAAAATCTGGCGCTGTTCCAGAGAAGCAGCGACGAAACGTATCCCGCGACAGACAAGCAAGAAAGCGATCGCCTCCACCTTGCGTCTGAGGTCAGCAACAAAGCGGCGGGGACAAAGGCAGCAGCCTGCGTGGAAAGCTAAAGTCGAGAACGGAAGCCATCAGCAGACGCCGAGCTCGAGGCCCAGTTCTTCTTGCATGCTGTCCAGACCGACTAGACAGCTCTCTCGCACCACACGGTCGGGGTCGTTGGCGTACGTTTGCCTGAAAAAAATAAACACACAGACAAGTCTCCCTCTGAATCTACGAATACGTTCATATATATATATATACATATATGCATACACACACATGTATATATATATGTATGTATGTAAATGTTAGCACCTCTACACAACACACAGACCAGTCCTTATGTATACATACACATATATCCACATATATATATATATTTACGTATATATATATATATATATATATATATATATTTACGTATGTAGATATATACATGTAGATATACATGTGTTGATGGATAAGTGTAGCGAAACGCCTCAGAGCGAGTGCAGATCTTACAGGAGTCGAATGACTGTGTCCTGGACGCTGGTTGCGCCGTCTTCCCACCGCGTCTCCGCAGCTCCGGCGGAGGCGCCGAGCGACCCAAGAGCGAGGGCAGCTTCGTGACGCGCCATGGGATGTTCCCTGGCGTTTTCGAGGCACTGCGCGAGCGCAGCGAACGTTGCGCGCGCGGCGGTCGCTTCGCTGTGTTCGACCTTCAACTGTTCCTTCAAGAACTCGGGAGTCTCCCTGTACTGCGGAGGCGCGTTCGCTGCGCCGTCGTGCTCAGGAGCAGGCGCAGGCGCGTCACCCTGGACCGCTGCGTCGCCTGCAGAGGCCGAGGGGATGCGCAGCTGACCGAGAACGAAGGCAATTTCATGGCGGAGAATGGCAGACGAGGAGTCGCGGGAGAGCACGAGCGCCAGCATCGCCGTCGCCTTTGGGGAGTTCAGATTGCGCAGTGTAGTCATGGCGCGGTAGCTGCAGAGCGCGGGAGGGACAGGCGAGAGCAGAAGATGTGCGAGGACACAGAGGAGACCGACGCATGCATGCGCGAGGGAGGGAAGATGCGCCGCTTGGACGCTCTGAAGAGCCGAGAGACGCAGACGGGGAATGCCGAGCTTCAGACTCACGCGCTCGCCCCGTCGGCATCTCCGCCGCGTCTGCTCAGACACGACGGCCGTGAGCAATGCAAGTGCAACTCCCCCTTATCCACTCGATCGCTGTATCGCAAAAAGGTAAAACCTGGACGGCCTCAGCCTCACACACATGCACATGCATATATCAATAGACCTTTCTATCTCCAAATGGAATTATCGACGGATAGGTATACATACCGATGTATCTATGTCTATATTTGTATCTGAAAGTATATATATATATATATATATGTATGTATGTTTGTATGGATACATGCATGTGTGCATCTAAGTGTCTGTTTATTTGAGGAAAAAGAGCCGTTTTGGCCACTCGAAGGCGTGTGAGATGTTGCGACGAGGGATCCCGAGGAGACGAAGGGCCGTGAGGCGCGTTGCGCAGCGCCGGCACTAGGGGAGCCGAGCCTGGTGACGGTGTGGACTCCGTCGGACTTTGGAGACTCGGTGGAGGAGGGGAGAATGCCAGGACGTCAAGAAACTTCGGAGAAACGTCAGCGAAAAGCAGGAAACGTCGTCGCCTGCGCCGGCGCGGGAGCAGTCGGCCTCACCGGTTCCACAGGCTCTCCTCGTCGTTCAAGAGCTGTGCACTCAGCCAAGGCACATCGGCGGGAGTGCAGTTCGGATACGGCTCGGAGGGATCCACGGTGTTGAACTGGCGGTCGCGGTACGCGTTGTCCTCGCGCAGCCACCATGGCTGGTCCGTCGCGTCGACTGAGGCAGGCGCAGGAGCGCTCGCAGCGCCGTCTCCGGCAGGCGCCTTGCCCTGGATCTTCGACAGCAAAGAGTGAATCGACAACTCGCAAGTCTGCCGCACCGTCAAAGGCGCCGACGGATCCGCCGCGACGTCCTGCAGCTGCACGCAGCACAGCCGAAAGCGCGGGAGTCACGCAACTGGACGAGAAGAAGAAAGAGACGGGGAGAGGAGAAGAAGAAAGAGACGAGGAGAGGAGAAGCAGGACGAGCGAGGAAGAACGAGACTGGGAGAGGAGAAGCAGGACGAGACGAGGAGAGGAGAAGCAGGACGAGCGAGGAAGAACGAGACTGGGAGAGGAGAAGCAGGACGAGAGAGGAAGAAAGAGACTGGGAGAGAAGAAGAAGAAGGAGAAGGACGAGAGAGAAGAGAGACAGAGAACAGCCGCGAATCAAGTACGGACGACGCGCCTGGAGAGGGGAAGACGAAAGCAGGCACTGCGAGCGCGATGCCGCCGTCGTGATGTCATACACATCAAGGTTTCTCCACGAAGCTACGTTCCTTGAATCAGCTGCGAAGAGGAAAGCGAACCGAAGCAATCGACCGACTTACAACGGGGAGCGAACTCTCGTAGCCCAGGGCGCTCAACGCTTCGGCAGCCTAAAAAAAACACAAAAACCAGCCAAAAAAATGACATGCACAAACTTCCGACAACTCTCCACGAATCTCCATGGACACATACACCTCCACATAATAGCACTGATCCTGCATGCCGACGGACAAATGCTCATATGTTCACATATACATATCTATATCTATATCTAAATATATACATATATATATGTATAAATGTACGTATGTATATATGTATGTATATATGTATGTATATATGTATGTATGTGTATATGCATATACATATATATATATATAGGCAGATACGTATGCACATGTAGGCAAACGTTCATGCGGCCCCGCGAAGCTCCTCGAGTTTTCCACAGTCGTCGCAGTCGATACGCGTCTATGTCCAGAGGTGTGGTGCCGCATTTGGGAAGTGGATTGTGCAGCTTGTATTGACGAGCGTCAGTTAGGGAGAAGCAGCTCGAAAAGGCGAAACGCCCGCAGAAGTTGCTAGCTGTCGACGTACTTCATGGCGAACCATTTCGTTTTCACTCGTATCTTTCAAAATCTTCAACAGCGGCTCTCCTGCATCCTGACACCCCAGCTGCCCGAGCACGTAAGTCGCCTCGTGTCTGTACACCGCAAAGTCACAGAGCGATCGGAGAGAGACATGGAGGCAGATCACGGAGGCACTGCGAGCGAAACTTCTCGTCGTCGACCAGGGGAACGCTGCAGCGAAAGAACTTTGCAGACTTTCTCGCTGAAGTGGACGGACCGACGGCAGTGTTCGCCCTCTCCCCAATTCACAGCCTCAGTGCGGCGCTGCGCGTCGCTGTACAGACACCTGAACCCATGCTTCACGTTCCACAGAGACTTGCAGACATGCACAGGTCTCTGTCGAAGCTGCATGCACACAGGAGTATCTCCAAGAAAAACAAGGAATGGCCTCCCTTCTCAGACACACAAGAAATAGTACCCACACATACATACATTTGTATATATATATATATATATGTATACAAATATATATATATATATATATATATAGATAAATATATATAAATATATATATATATATGTATATATATGTGTATATATATGTATATATATATATATATATGTATATACGTGCGTGTATGCATACACGTTTGCCTATACAACGACACCCGCGTAGTACGATCCATGAACGTTTGCGCCTCGATTTACATGCATCAAGATCGAAATGTTTCTATCGACTGGCAGTGCCTTCTAACCTGAAGAGGATAGATCCTTCATCGTGGTTGAGAGATTCGAGGATCAAGTTCATGGCGCCTGCGCCTCCATGTTTTTTGATGGAAAACAGATGCGCCATTTTCCTCACGATGCTCGTCTCGGGGCTGCACATCGCAGCCTCGAGTTCCGCCATCGTCGGCAAGTTGAAGTGATTCTCTGCATCCATCCCCTGCTCCTCTTCGGGAGCCTCCCTGTCCACGGATGCTTCATCGCACTTGCACATTTTCAAGGCTTTATAAGCGAGGTCGATCCTTTTTCTCTGGAAGTCCAAGTGTAAGTACACCATGCAGCGCAGAGCGCAGAGCGTCGAGAGAAAGGCGAGTTTTTCGGACGAAAAAGGCACCACGAGAGTAGCCAAGCTGTCGGTCTGTCGAATTTAAAAATAGTTCTTGGACTTCATCTTCCTCCTCGAAATATCCGCGGCGCCGCGACGATTCCCGCCCACGCACTCGCCTCGCGCTTCTCCACTCAAATTGACGCTGTGGGAGAGACAGCGGCTGGTTTGCGCTTTCGAGTAAGAAAAGAAAGTCGCTGCACCGGACAGAGACGGCACTTTAGCATGGTTTTCAGAAAAGTTAAAAACGTTTCTGACAGTGTTGCCTCCGCGAAAGAAAGACACTGTCGCACTCGCTCTTGCGCGCTTTGTCCCTTTGCTGCGCTGAGCGGGCAGATGAAGAGCAGAGAAGAGCGACGACTTTGCGTCTCAGTCGATCTGTGTCGATCTGTGCCTGCCGCTTTTCCTGTCTCGCAAAAATCGACAGACCCGCCCCGTGAAAGCGCGAAAAACAGCCGCCGAAGCCTCGGGAGTCGCGCTGCATCCCCGCCTTGTGTTTTCGCCGCCATCCACACACAAACATCCTTTCTCCCGATCTGCTCTTTCCAGGGAATTCGACTTTTCCCGCCTCTCTCGAGACCGCGCTGCCGTTTTCTTCTGAGTCGAAGCCGCGCTCGCGCCTTTTTTCGCTCTCGCGCTCGGGTCTCTGATCCGTTGGACGGCGAGCTTTCTTTGGAAATCTGCTCTTCTTTTTGCACACAATGAAGCCGTCTTCTCTCTCCAGCTTCGCTCAGCGAGTGAGGAAAAGCGGAACACGACATGCTGGCCGCTGCTTCTCTCGGGGTCTGGTCGCTGTCTGTGGCTTCTCTCAACAGAAAACCGGCACAGATCTTCTCCCCAGCCTCTCTCTCTCACGTTCGGCCGCGACTTCTTCAGAGACGTCCAGTCCTCTTCTCTCCTCGACAGATACGCACCTGGGCGACGCTTCTCATCTCTTGCCACCGTCCAGTGCAGTTTCTTCCTTCTCTGCTCTGTCATCTGCTGTTGCTCTCTCTCAGACACCCTTCTCACGCGTCTCTCAGCCGCCTTTGCTCCCTCGCTGGGGTCTCCTGACCGCCTTCTCCTCTTCCTCCCTTCGCTACTCTTCTCTCCTCTCTTCTTCTTCTCCTTCTCCCTCCTCTCCGTCTCCTTCTCCTTCTCCCTCCTCTCAGTCTCCGTCTCCTGCTTCTTCTTCTTCTCCCTCCTCTTCTTCTCCTGCTTCTTCTTCTCCGTCTCCGTCTCCTTCTTCTTTTCCGCACTATTCGCGTAGGCACTTCAAGCGTCAGTCTCCGCGTCAGCTGCACCAGTTGGCGTCGAACCTCGCGGCTCGAGGCTGCACCGACGTCGTTCTCTGGAGTTCGATGATTCAGCGCGCAATCGAGGTCAACCGGTCGCCGGAGTCTGGTGCGGCCGACGTGAGTGTCGCGCCGTTTCGCTTCTTCGAGGCTCTCGGCTTCTTGGGCGCTGTCTCTTCGCTGGGTCTCACCGACCGCGAGCTCTTCCTCTCCTTCGTACCTTGCTTCCTTCGCTCGCTGTCGGCCTTGGAGCCGCGACATCTCGTTCAACTCTTGACCGTCTATGAAGCCGCGGGCGTGAGGCCCCGCGGCCTCTACGTCGCCGTCTTCAATCGAGTTCTCAAGCTTGCTCCATCCTTCTACTCTCACGAGTTCGCGGACTTCCTCTGCTGCCTTGCGCGCCTGAAAATCGCGAATCCCTCCTTCCTCTCAGCTTTCTCGCAGACACTCGTCTCACGACTTCCCGAAATCGCCTTCCCCGATGCATGCAGATGCGTCGGCGCACTCCGCAGTCTCGGCGTCGCCCAACAGTCTCTCTTCGACCTCTTCGACGAAAGACAAAAGAAGGAACTCGAACTCCTCCCCACACAACTCCTTCTCGAGGACTTCCAGAAGGTACACTGCTGAGACAACGCATCCTCACACAAAAGCTTTATATATATATATATATATATATATTTACATATATATATATATATATATATATTTACATATATATATATATATATTTACATATATATATGTATATATGTATATATGTATATATGTATATATATATATATATATATGTATATATATGTATATATATGTATATTATATGTATATGTATGGATCTGTGTATATGTGCGTGTGTGTGGATGTTCTTACATGTGCCAGTCTAGAAACCTTTCCGGTTACCTTTTTTTGCATAAATTTGCCAGGAGCCGTATGGAGGAGCCTATGTATACGTCTCTGTCCGGGTGTATCGGTACGACTATACACGTAATCGAGGGTATACAAATATATATATGTATATATATATATATATCTTTGTATTCCCTCGAGTGTATCCAGAAGTGTGCATCCGCATGCATTCATGGGCAAATGGATATCTGAGTGTATGCATGTCGACTTGAGGGCGAAACCAAACTGCTAGGCTGCATGCTGCACGGTTTTTCGGTCTTCGATTTCCAGGTTCTCAGCCTCGAGTTCAGCTGGCAGGCGTACGAAAACATGATTCAAGAAGAATTCATCAAGGTCAGAACCTCCGGAATGATCCGCATATATATATATATATATATATACATATATATATGTATACACGTATATATATTTATGTATATGCGTTCTTGTGTGCATGTGGACAGTGAGGGAGATTCCTACATCGTAGTTCAACGCCAGGCAGAAGGTCCAGGATGCATCACGGAAAAACAAGATAGAGACGAGACAGGAAACAGGCAAAACGCATGTATAAAAATACGTGGATAGAATTTATTTGCGTAGCGACTCATGCATATACGAATATATATATATATATATATATATATATATATATTTGTCTTTTTTGTGTGTCTTTCTATTGTATATTTATATATGTATATATACTTATTGCGTTTTGTGTATTTGCAGCGAACGGAAGCGATGATCGACGACAAAGACGTGGACGAACTCGCGGATCCTTTTGCGTGTCTGAATTTTATGAAGACGAGGAACCTTGTCTCTGATGTAAGTCATGTTTTGAATCTTCCTTTTTCTCTTTTGTGCATGCACACACCTGCTCTGCGCGTCGTTTTTGCTGTGCTTCCTTGTTCTTTCGTTCTCTTCGGCGTCTTCTCAGTCTGTGTTGTGTTCTCGCTGTAGCCTGCCAGTCTTTTCTCTCCTCCTGTTTCGCTCGCGCTTGAGTCAAGCGCGCTCATCTTTCCTCTGCTTTTTGCTTCAGAAATTTCTACTCGCCCTCAGCAAGTGGTGTAGAGCCGCCGTCAACCGTCCTGCAACTCGGTGAGGATTTGCCGCGCGTTTGCTTGCCCGTGGAAGTGACCGCTGGCCCACAAGGCGCGTTTCGTTCACGTTGGCCGCTCTACATGTACACGTACATGCACACGAACACACAGAGGTACATATTCGCGCATATATATATATATATATATACATTTATATCTGGACACAAATACGTGTATACACATATACATATCCACAAATGCATGCATATTTATAAATATATATATATATATATATGTGTATGTACACATATAGACATGCACGCATGCCTACACACACACCTACACACATATACCCTCACATACGCTTGCGTAGATAGACAGATCGATAGACAGAGAGATACATAGGGAGATATGGAGAGATAGAGAGATACATAGGGAGATATGGAGAGACAGAGAGATATACAGATAGATAGAGAGACAGAGAGATAGGTAGTTGTATGAAATGAACGTTGACGTGTGGAAATATGCGTCGAGTAGCTTGAAGATGCGTCAGCGAGAAAGGTCAAAAATGGCGCTTAATTCTGGAGTTTAAGTACACCCTGTGCTCGTGCAGATCGTACAAACGTCCCTTGGCGCATCAACTGGTCGAGCTTCACGATCTCATGAGGTGAGTCTCCAGTGTTCACCATGATGCGCCATGCTTTCTCACTGCATGCATTAAAGTCTATATAAATATACCTGTACATACATACGTACATACATACGTACATACATACGTACATAAGGGGGTGTATGTGTGTGTGTCGATGCGTATGCATGCTTGGGATTCTCTGGTTCTGAAAGCGGATGCTTGTGAAGCATCGAGAAGAGGAGAGGAAGGAGGTAAAAGAGAAACTGTCTGTTGAATCCTGTGGTGAACAGCAAAGAAGACTCTCCAGTTTGTTACAAGATGTGCATCGCCGGGCGCGAAGCAAGACAGGAAACAGCGGATTTTTGAAGGACTGCTTTTTCATGTTTGTGCCCTTTTTCCAGAGAAAGGAATCTGGAGCAGAACAAAGCTCTTGAGCAGGCCGTTCTTCGATTTGTTGCTGATGACGGTAGGAGTGTTTCTTCAGCATTTCTTGACATTTATTCGAAGAAAATACATCGCAACGCGTCTTTACTGGAATGAAGTTAACACAAAGAACGGCGACGTTTTCAGTCTACCAAACCGCCATTTCTCGCTGCCTGGAAAACGTTTCCTCTGAGCACCCTTTCTCTCAGAGAGTCAGTCTCTCTTCTCTTGTCACTCTTGGTCTGTCTTCCTCTCTTATCACTTCTCCCTCTCTGTTCCTCTTCTTTCTTTCTCTCTCTTCTCCTTCTCTTCTCCTTCTCTTCTCCTCCTCTCCCTCTCCTCTTCTTCTCTTTTTGTCTTCCCCCTCTCTGTTTCTAGCTTCCCCTTCCTCTGTCTGCTCTCTGTCTCGTCCAGGTCTTCTCCGCTTCGCCTTTCTCGTGTGTCTTTCCTTCGTCCTCGCGCCCGGTTTTCACTGCCCTTTTGCTCGCTGCTCTCTTCTGTCGCAGGAGGCTGCAAGCGCCGGCCGCGAGAGGTGAAGCCTCTGCTGTATCAGCGGAACCGACGCTACATTTCCTGTCCTGACTTGATCCCCGACGGCATCGAGCCTGCGCGTCCCTGCGCCGAGGCACTCCCGGACGTCTTCATGGAGCGCCAGGCGTCTCTCGTCCGCGCATGCACACCTGAGGACCTCGCGCGACAAGAACTCCCCTTCGCAGTCCAAGCTGAGACCGCCTACCGGCGCCTCCAGAGAAACAAAAGATTTCTGCGCTTCGTCCAGGAAGAGCAAAGTGAAGAGACCCAGCTAGGCGCGGTCTAACGAAACGCTTCAAAGGGGTTCTTCAAAAACGCCAACTGAACCTCACGAAGCCAAACCTTGAAAACGAACAACGAACTCCTTGTCTTCAGTCGAAGCAATATACATATATATATATATATACAGTTTGTATATGTGTGTGTGAGTGTATAAGCACTAACGTATGCAACTATGTGTGTAGGAGCCCTAATATATCCAAAGGTATATATATACTAATATATATATATATATATATATACTAATATATATATATATATACTAATTTTTATATGCATGTACACGTGTGGGAGGCTTTTATAAGAGTTTGAGTAGAGACGCATGCAGAGACGCATCGTTGGCACTGCGGCGCTGTGACTGTAAGCGTATGCTGTTTGAGAAACTACCTTGTCGACCTGCGGGTGCTTTCGAGTTTTCGAGGCTTGATAAATGGAGAGGAGGCTGACAATTTCACAGCCGGGGCGCGAGATCGCCTTCGGATTTCCAGCGTCTTATCTGGCGCATGCAGGCGCCTGTGAAGAAAGCGAGTCGTCAGCATTTCACACACAGACTCACACCTGCGCAGACGGCCTTTGCAGATGGAGGCAAGCATGTACCTGTTCACTCAAATACATATGCATATATATATATATATATATATATATATATATATACGTAGACATGTACAAAGTTATGTACATGTGTATGCATACATTGATGTATTTACATCAGAGAAAAGGTGGAGAGGAAGAGCGGAACCGTTTGTCGGCAGGGACGAGAGTCGATCCGGTGGCGGAGTGACTCGATTGAGAAAAGCCTGAAAGGACTTTTTCTTGCCAGAAAAAAAAACGAGTATCCAGAAAGACTGAAACGCGCACGGGGGAAGCCCGAGCGAAAGACACTGGCCAATATATACATATATATATATATATATATTTAGGTATATATATGTATATATATATATATATATTTATTTATGTAGGTCCTTATATGTCTTGGGAGGTTGCTCGTTTTGTAGGCGTTTTTTGAGTTCTTTGAGTCTGGCTTTCTCGGCGTTTAGCATCTCGAGGTTTTCGACTTGCAGAGCAGCGTTGTAGAGGCTGTCTCCGCAGACGGCTTCTCTGAGGCGTTCCATTTTTTCGACTTCTGCATGCAACAAGCGGTTGAGAGAGCAGCAGGTCGAGTGATACTTTTTGACGAACTCGAGATTCTCAGCGAAAGCCTGCCCCTCGGAAGCTCCTTCGGTTGCACTCTCGACCGCGCCCGCCTGTGAAGAAGAGCGACGAGTTGTCTCACTCCTCGTTTCCTTCGAAGGCAGAAGGTCGGTGCTCAGACCGCGTAGCTGCTTTTCCACTGTTTCCAAAATCACCGAGATATGCGCTCCCGTCGCATTCAAGAGGTGCATGGACCGGTCCGCATACCCGGGGGGCGGCGCACCCGACGCCGAGTTCGAAGGCGGAAGCATTTTTCAGAGAGAAGAAGGAGCATGCGAAGAGCAGGGACCAAGAGAGAAGAAAAGGAAGAGAAGGAAACGAACAGAGGAGAAGAAAGAAGAGAAGAGGACAGGGGGCAGGAAGAGAAGAACGGGGAAGAAAAGCCGCCCAAACACAACAGAGAAGAAAACAGAGGGAGAACTTCCAAGAAGAGACGAAAGAGAGAGGGCACAGGCCAAGACCAGCGCCGCGACGCAAAGGATCAGAGGGAGATCCCGCAACTCAGGGAGGCGTAGAGATTGTGTCGACTGAGAGGAGGAAGTGTGGACAATTCGACGAAGGAGAGAGTTGCTGTTGAAGACGAGAGAAGGAAACGCTTTGAAAAGAAGAGGTTTTTACGTTGCTGAACGAAAGTCGGTCCGCAACTGCAGACGGCGACGCGCGAAGAAGACACTGTGTTTGAAAAGAGACTGACTTAAACGTAGCGCGAAGAGCGAAAAAAGCATGGGAGGAAGAGAGCGAGGCAAAGACGAGAGGAAATCGAACTCGTCTGTTGGTACCTCGTTCTCTTTCTCCTCCTTTCTCTTCTTCTCGTTCTTTGTCTCCCTCTTTCTCCTCCTCCGTCTCCTCCTCCGCTCTGTCTCTCTTTCCTCTCTCGACACGAGGCTGCATGCGAAGTGACCTCCTTGAAAAGGAAGAAGTTTTTTTCGTTTTGCAAAGAACCACAAAGGTTCTGCATGTTCTTCTTCCAGGAAAAAGCGCTCTGCCCGGAAAAACCTTCTCCCCGACTCCTGGTGCATGCAGGCCGAAAAGGGCAGCGCGCATGCAACACTCGCGTCCGCCGCCGAGACACCTCACGAGAAAAGTACGAATTTCCTGCGAAAAACTTCAGATAAAAAGCGGGGACTCTAGAGTGGACAGAACTCCCTGGTCCTGGGAGTGAAACTTCAGAGTTTACGGCCCTGTATAAGCTTTTTTTCGGGGAGTCTAAACCGCGAGTGTGACAACGGGTGTGACTTTTGGACGTCTGTATTTCCTGGATTCTAGTTCCTTTTTTTCAACCGCATTTTGACACTGCACGCAGACCGGCAAGTGAAAGACCCAACCTAAAAATGATAGAAAGGCGCATAGGGATAAAAACATGCGTAAGGCGGTTTTGGGAGAGGCAGCAGCCACAGAAGCATTTGTCGGTGGAGGTGCCAGCGCATTCGTGGAACGGGTGAGAGGTTGAGACTCACCGCGAAGACGAAATTAACGAATTATTCAAACGAATTGGAACATATTAAAAAACTTGTAAATATATTTATGTGTACATATATATACAGATGAATGCATGTAGACTTTCCTTCGTGCATGGAGGTCCGTGGAGCTGTGGTTTGCTCGGCAAGAAAAAAGAGGACGACAGACATGCCTTCGTGTAAAAGACTGGATTCCTCAGAGTCTCTGAATCTTTTCAAATAGGGTATTCACCAAGTGAGTCTCTACAGTGAGCCAAAGCTGAGATAATGTTCCTTTTTACAGGATAACAATCTTCTGAGAAATTCACTGCTACAGGCTCCGCGGCTCGACCCACGGTGCAGGACAGAGGCCAAGGTTTCGCACAGCCTCTGAGGCAACGACTGAAGAAAACATCTTGTGACACTGAATCTGTACATCAGTATTCTAAGAAATGCAAATCACTGTGTACATACATACATACATATCTTTATATATATATATATATGAGTGTGTATATATGCATGTGTATAAGAAGAGACAGATGCATTTGCTCATCGCGATAGAACATGGTAAATTAATGAATGGATATATGTGGGTATATGGAAATGTAGGCATGCATGGAGGAGCCAGCTCGACAGAGATGAAAAAGAGGAGAGGTATCGTTAGATGCAGGAAGAAAGAGAGTTACAGAAATAGAGAGAGAGAAACCGGTGGAGGAAAGGATGCACGTGGAATGCTAGAGAAACGGGTGTAAATTTATGCAGCGGGAGCTCGAAAGGAACAAAGAGAGGTGGGCAAACATACAAGAGAGGCAGTTCGTGCGCTTGACAAAAGACTTTTTTCAAGCAGGGAAAAACGCATGAAGGGACTTTCTGTTTCTTTCGGCCTCTGATAAATTGGCTGCATGCATGCATTCGTTATTGAACTGTGCCGAGCACGGTTGTCTTTGTTCACATCGCTTCCTTGTCGCTGCATTGTCTCCGAAAGAAACATCTGGAAAACCGTGGCGGAGCGTCGTGTTCGCATCTCGTTGGCAAATGGAAAAAATCGTATTTCTGTCGGCAAGTGAAGACTGCCGACGGTCGCAGGAGAGAACACAGTCGTTGTCTACTCTAGGAACGCAGGCGGCAAAGGCTCCGCCTTCGCGCCCGGCGTCTTTGCTGAGACGCGCATGCAGACTCAGCTCTCGAATGAGAACGCCTTGCCCCCCTCTCCGTCACAGCTCTTCCCTTCCCTCTTTGCTTGCAGAAACAAATCGAAAACGAAGAGTAAGACGACGAAGAGGTCGTCTTGAACATCTGCCTGTTCAGGCAGTCCTCGACGCAACGAAAATGTCGCCACAGGAAACGCATGCGTTTGAAAATCCTTTCAAAAAAAACTGCAAAACTCCCTCACCAGGTCGGTGCATGCGCCCCGGCCCGAAGTATCCCTGTCCCTCGGATTTGAATCGCTGTTTTTTTCGTTGGAAAATCCAGACCCAAAACTGTGTTCCTCGACGCGGACGTATCTCCAGTTTGGAAAGAAAAAACGTCTTCGTCAAAGACAAAGACACGACGCTTTGAAACATCCAATCTCTCATTGGTTCTCCTTCGTTCGACTCGCCTTCCACGACAGCGCAACCATTCCCAACAGCCTCCCACTGCAAGCGCAGGCAGCGCATGCAGAAGGTCCAACAAAGCCATAGTCAATGTTTGTGTCTCCCAACACTCAACAAACGTAAACATATATATACATACACATATGCATGTGCAGATCCCTGCCTATGTAAAATTATATATCTAAATACATATATGTATGCATATATAGAGAGAGATATATCTAACCATATCTGTATGTATTATATATATATATATATATATATGCATTTATGTAGGGTATGCAGGCAAGCAAAATAATGGACACCCAGGACCTGCTATCTCCACAAAAACAAGCAACGTTGTTCTCAGATTTCGATTCAATTTCTCAAGCTGTATCGCTCTCTCTGTGCGAAGAGCGGCGACTTCACCCCTCATTTGAAAAGACAACTGTGTGAAAAGCAGTAATGGGTGCATGCATGTATATTTTCATAACGGCAGATGAGTCCAGATATACAGTCATCGTTTCTACACAACTCTACGCACACTACGCAGTAACACTCATAGATATATATATATATATATATTTATATTTATATGTCAATCGGTAGCGCAAGACCATGATGTCGCCTGATTTGATAAACAGACGTATGTAGACAGACAGATGAAGATGGATTCAGAATTGTGTATTTCCTTTATCGAAGATCGACGGGGTACAACTGTCGCGGTGTACGTACACCTCGCGACAGGGTGATCGGAGACCGCCAGTCTCCAGCACACGAGCGACTGCAGAGAGACTTTGAGAGATGAGGAAGGTTCTGTGAACTGTTTGGTCTTTGTCTGTGGCCTCACCTGATTCCGAGGACGAATAGCAGGCCGACGTACAGCCAGAACTTGTCATGTTGAAATCCGAAGGTATCGTTCAGGAACTGCAGTCGCACAGCAAAAGAGGGAAACGCGTTGGCGCGACAGCGGGTGTACGCCGAGGACGAGAACTCGCGCGACTCGCTGGTCGAGTCTCCACGACTGCAGAGGCCTCCTCAGACGTCGCTGTGCCTTGCTCAGATTCTGTACTCCAGTTCCGACTCGAGACCCCAGAAGACACAGAGTGGTTTGGAGACGCAAGTTGAATATCCTGCGTGACGCGGACATGGTTTTTGCGTCATGGGAGTCGGTTAACAGAAACTCTGAGCGCTTCGAATACTCAAATGATCACCTGCGCGTTCGTACTCGCAGGTTTTGCCTTTGTCCTGTCAGGAAGCGCAGGCGTCACTCTCGGCTGCGGTCCTGTCGTGCGAAACGTCTGTGCACTGCCTTGCGTCGTACTGGGCTACTTGGAAGCGATTACGTACGATGGTAGGATAAACAACTGGCATCTGAGGAGGCCTCTCTCGTTCCGGGTCCGCGGGATACGTCCCCCGCGGAGAGGGTCTCCGGCGCGCAGCTGGAGAGAGTGAGAGAAACATGGAGAGGTTTCATGCGTCCCCCACACTCGCAACCATTCGACACCCTAAACTCTAGACGCAACGCGAGATCTCTCTCCCCTCGCCAGCTCGAAATCCCTTCGCGGTGCGCGATACTCCCCAGATGCACAGACTGCATGCAGCCAAAGAGGCGATCACGCAGGCCGTGTTGGGAAACGAATTTCGAGAGGTCCTCGAGGAAAAAAACTGCAGCAGACCGTGCGACGATTTCGAAACTTTGATGAAGACTCTCCACTCAACATCTCCAGCAGCGACTGGCCTTTGTCTTTTTTTCCTCCTGTCTGTCTCTTCTCCCACGAATGATTTTTTAAATCGAATTTTGAGTCCTATTCTCGACGGAAAACGTTTGACGTTTTTGCATCCGAAATTAGAAATCAGGAAATGAGCCTACGGCTGTCTCCTGTACACCGAGCATTTCTCGCAGGAGATCTCTACTTTTTAGCGCGAACTCGGTCTCCAAAGCATGCGTTCTCCTAACGCATGACTGACGAACCGTAACCTTCAATCTGTGTTCGCTGCGGCCTTTGCAGAAGGCGCAAAGACAACCCCCGTCCCCAGCGGTTTCGGACGAGAAACTGTTTGGGCGTCTCAGCGCTCGCATGTGTGCACCCGGTCAGAGACACAGACCGAGATAGATCCATATCGATAGAGAAGTCGATCTCGATCGAGAGAGAGAGAGATCTCGAGCGCCGACTAGATCTAAACAGCTCTCCAGAGAGAGCTCGATGTACAGATGAATCGATAAAAGCATTTGGACCTCGAGAAATGGAAGAAGACAACTTACGTCAACGCCGGAGACGGTGGATCCTGAGGGCGACGAGATTTCTGTGTTCCAGAAAATAGTGACGGTGAAGCAAGGGAGCGCGTACTTGAATGGCGAGAGGTACTGCAAAGCAAGAGAGGCAAGGGGAGACGCATGCGCGAGGACGAAAAACACGGTGTCTGCAAGACAGAGAGAGAGAGCAGAGACGGAGGCACGAGCTGCCTCGAGTTCTCTGAAAAAAAATGTAAACAGCAGTCCAGAAGAAATGCGGCGCAGTCGTCTGGACGAGTGCACAATGGTGGAGAGGAGGCCGGGATATCGTTGTCCGTGCATCGACGAGAGGCGTCTCCTTGGAAGAACACCGGAGGTGGAGAAACGGAAGTCGCAAGACCCGAAGGACAGGGCAAAGGAAAGGAAAAGGAGAGGCAGAGAGAAAGAAAGACGAAACGACGCAAACAGGCAAGAGAGGAGAGAGATACAGAGACAACGACACAGAAAGAGAAACCAGAAAGAGGAAAGAGGAAGCGAAAAACAGAAGGAAGAGGAGAGAAGGAAAGGAAAACGAGAAGAAAACAAAGAGAAGAGAAACAAAGGAGACAAAGAAAGATGAGAGAGCGAAAGGAGACTTCTTTTCGATTTCCCTCTGTGTCTAAGATCTCCCCGACAGATTCCAGTGAGCATCATCGCCGCACTGTCAGAAACGCTGAGGGCGTTTCCTCGCTGCATGCAGCACAGCTCAGCCGTGCAGTGTGATTGTCACAGTTTAAGCCGACAGTGTCTCTGTCCAAGAAATCAGCGATCGAGAACTGGAGAACGCGAATCGCGTCGCCAAGCAGACCTTTTCATCAAAGTTCAGAATTCGCTGAAAATCTGAGAGCGACAAGAGCGGGTGCGAAGAAGAACGGAACTCACCACAATCCAGATCCAGAACTTCCCCAGTTCGTCCAACTTGACCATGAATCCAGAGAAGAGAGTGAGGATCATCTGCATGATCTGAAGAACAACTGTCGACGCAACTGGCTGGAGAAACGCACAGGCGGCAGAAGTGAGAAACAGAACGATCGAGAGAGCATCCCTTGACAACTCAGATGGAACGCCATGGATGACGCGATGAAGACCATTCGAAAGAAAACAAACCCGTCAACATGTATGCACTTGAACACACATGCAGACAGAGATGAATGCTAGAGAAGGAGACCCCCAAACAGATGTCGAGGGAGAGAAAGAGACTGACGCACGCAGAAATACAGAACGATATATATACACATACATGTATATGGACATACACATATATATATATATATAAATAAAGATAGATGAATAGACGCAAATAATGATATATGCATACATGGATAAACACCCTGAGCTCGATTCACATGCGGATACATGTTTTTTACGGACTGGCCGACGGGTCTGTTTGCACGAGGAAGAGCTGCGCCTGCGCATGTAGGCTGTCGCCAGAAGGATTCGCCTTCTCGGGAGAGGCGAAGCAGAGGTTTTGAGCTTTCTTGCTTTCTGCTCACATGTTTGATGAGCGCGACGACGACGTAGGTGTAGGAGAGGACAACCTGAATCAGGAGCAGCGTGATCGCGAGGGAAGCAAAGTACTTGCTCACAGAGTCTCCCCCGAGATCGGAGATCCAGTAGACGATTCTGAGTGAGGAGACGCAAGACACACGAAGGCGCGGCATGCACCTCTCACCCTGAAAGAGCACCGCATGCAATCTGCGCCTCCCAGTGTGAGCGAGCATGCAGACGGCCGCGCCCCAGAGACGCGCGGCCTGGCCAGCAGCAGAATCCTGCTCGTCAAATCCCCCCTTGGAGGCGCTTGTTCAACTGAATCGAGATGTTCGCAATGGCGAGAACCGGAAACGGCGACAGTCGAGGCGCTCAAAGGCACACCGCGCTGTCCAGAAACAAGTGTGGTATTTTTGAAAAGGAACTTCGCGTCCCGGAGAGCGTCTCCACGGACAACAGAGGCTCTGCGTCAATGGCATCTAGTTCCTGATGTAGCAGCGTCCAAGACAGACTCTTGTGTGCTAAGGATCGGTCTCCAAGGCGCTGTCAATTCGCTTCGTGAGGGCGTCCTGCGTTTAGCGGCTCGGCTACAGACCTGTCCGCGGAGACACCCCACACTCGCACAGGTGCGAACAAAAAAGGTCGCTTTCGTTCACGTGGAAAACCTACAAATGATAGATGAACGGAAAAAACATCCAGAGGAGCGAGTCTGCGGTGATGCGGCCGATGAAGTAGAGAGGCATTCGTGTCACTCCTGCAGAAGAAACGCATCGCCGTCGCAGAGCTCACATCTCCGCTTGAAACAGCGAATGGACTTCCCTTGACTCTGCGCGCAAAGTGGATCTGCAGCGCAGGCGTTGCCTCTGCACCAAGAAAAAGGACTTCGACGAGGAAGGACATTCAGAGTCGACCGTCCGCTTTCAGGGAAGAAACGTTTTCAGCGGCCACCCTGCTCCGCTCTCCAAAAGGACAGGGCCTTTGTCCTTCTACTACACAAGTTCAAGGATATCGCTCCAGCGCATGCAGGCGCGCACTGTCGTATACGCACTGGATTTCGCCTCTCCTCAGTGTCTCTCTTGAGAGAGAAAGACAGGGAAAGATGGGCACACCAAACAGGACGGAAAATAAATCGGCGAAGAGGGAGAAACAACTAACTGCTTATCCACAGCTACATACAAACACAGAGAGAGACAGAGACAAACACAGAGACACAAACAGAGACAAACACAGAGACAGACAGAGGCATGGAGACACAGTTATGGACGCGTACATCGATGCAAGGACAAATGGATCGGTATCGATGTATACAAGATGTCTTGTCGACGCGTGTCTCTACCGCGAATGCCGCGGAGAAAAGAAAAATCCACTTTGGCAAGGAGAGACGAAGGACACTGCGATTTGCGATGCACCCGCGTGGACAGACGGAGCGTCGAATTGGATGGTGAGCTCCTCGACACAGCAAGGTCACAAGTCCGCATCGATTGACCTAGAAGGTCCAACCGAGCACTCCTTTGCGAAGAGAACTCGTATGGTTGGTTGAACGGCGAAGGAACACAGCGAAAAAAGGAATGTCCATCCAGAAGCACCGTGACTCGACTTCACACTCCAACGTGCATGCTCACGAGCCATTTCGCTGCGGTCTTTCGCCTCATGAGTTCGTTATTCTCGACAGACTTCTTCGCCAGCTTACCGGACTCGTATTCCCGCTGGATGACAGCGCGTTCCTTGTTGAAGGCCATGGAAGCGCCGAAGAGACAAGCCATCGACTGAGACACCGCAGGCAGAGAAGACAAGGAAAACGCCCTCGTCACACACACACCCACAGCTGCGAGGCGCTCTCCTTTCGTCGCTCTTCTCTCCCGGTGGCGACAAAGAGCTCAAGCGGAAGATCCCAAGTACTCACTTGACTTGAGCCTCTTTTTTCATACAAGACTTGGATAGTGTATATGAACATGCCTGTACTTGTGCTCATACACAAAAATCCAGATATACATCTACATACGTGTACGAACAGACATATACATATATATATATATATATACATATAAATACATATATATATATATATATATACATATATATATGTATATATGTATATATGTGTACATACGTCTACACAGATATATATATATATATATATATGCATATAAACATGTATGCATATAAACGTGTGTAAATTAACTTTGATCCAGGAAGTG